>NC_059267.1:9629958-9682458 GCF_017591435.1 Portunus trituberculatus
CACTTTTACTTCCTCCATTCCTCCACTTCTTCCTTCCTCCATTGTTGCCATCATGCCTTTCTCCCTTTTTCGTGTTTCATCTCTTGGTGTTCCTTGGGTTAAATTTATAAAGGATGGATGGATAGATAGACAGACAGATAGATAGATAGATACTAGATAGCAAAGTACAAATAATATCAAGTGGGAGAGTAGTAATCAAAGGAATAGCCTTTCGGTAGGACTATAATCACTATTACTATTATTATTATTATTATTATTATTATTATTATTATTATTATTATTATTATTATTATTATTATTATTATTTGCAACATGGTCACGTAGAGCTGACTTGCCCTGTTCTGACTATAGTCTCTGACTTACCCTGACCTACCCTGACATTCCTTGACCTTCCCTAAGCTTTCTTGACCTGCTCTCCTCCCACAGCCGCGGTTCGGAGCCAAGCACTACGAGGTGTTCAAGAATTACCCGACCCCCAAGACTTGGCAGGAGAAGATGGACGTCCTTCAAAGCAGTGCCAGGGTCATCATCGTCAGGCACCCCTTCACCAGGTAAGTCAGTGCCATGCTCTCCACTCTTATGCTCCCTTGCAGTTCCCATGCTCCATTACTTTCATTACTATTATGGTTCTTCACTTCACGTGCCGTCTTGAAACTTTGTCATTTGTTGAGTGGTTTAAAGTTACCTACAAGTCACCAAGATACCCAGGTTCTAGGTGGAGGTGTGATTGCCTTACACCAAAGATGTGATTGGGTGGTGATATGGGCCCTAATAATGGATACCACTATAAATAAGATTGGCAGCGCTTCTCATACTCTTCAAGTAGACCTACAAGCGCTGTAGGCCATAACATAAAAAAAAAATAAATAAATAAATAAAAATATTGCCGTGCTCCCTTATCGCGGCCAGTCTGCCACGCTCCGCCATCACTGTAGTGGAGCGTAAGTTAGTGTTTTACTCATCCACCGTTATGCTCCTTCACCATTATCATGCTCCATTGCTATCATTACTATCATGCTCCTTTACTATTGCCGGTGTCTTACCGCTGCCACGCTCTGCCATCACTGCAGTGGAGGCTGGACGGGTTTCAAGGGTGTCTTTCATGGCGCCGCTGATAGTTTAGCAAGTGTTCTGCATCATAAATTAACCCTTCAGTACTGGAACGCATTTCTACCTTGAGCTTTGTGTATATAATAAGACGATTTTATTGACATCAGGATGGGTCTGTGAAGGTCAGAAGATTAATGGCCACAGTTTTCACTATTTTAATCCCTACATGTGTTTCTGAATCTATAAAATCACCAAATAGTAAACAGAGTAAATAGGAAAATACGTCATGGTATTGAAGGGGTTAATAGAACGCCCATAACAACGCTACTGGTCTAATGGTCGTCTGAGTGGTTTCTGAAGGTAGTTCTGATGATGGAAGAGCATTTCAGAACACAGGCTTGATTCAAAACTATGGAAATTTACTCATATATATCTTCTTTTTAATTTAGAAGGACATTTGCTTTTTTTCGTTCTTTTTCTGTTTAGCTTTTAATTTTCTTTTTCTTCATGCCATTTATTGACTCGACATAACCAGGGCATGTCCAAATTCAAGTTTAATTCTGAACTATTTAAATTTATTCATACGCATTTTTTAATCCATAAGTTAATTTACCTTCCTTTTCATGCTTGTCTTAGTTTGCCTTTTAATTTTTTTTTTTCTTCATGCTATTTATTGACTCGACATAACACTCAGAGAATAAAACTATGCATATTTTCTTCTAATTCATAACTTAATTTACCTTTTCTTCATGCCCTTGATTGAGTCGACATAACAACCAAAGTACGTTCCAATCATCCACCTCTATTATGATAACCTGTTTGTCTCCCTTTTAAATCTACACTTGAGTATGTTAATCTCAACGCTTCAACGCTGCTCGTCTGCTTCCAGGATCCTCTCGGCCTATCGCGACAAGATGATCAAGCCCAAGCCACTCCCAGCCAAATTCAAATTCAAGGAGCTACAGAAGAAAATCATCAAGGAATATCGCCCGCGTGACTCCCCGGAGACCTCGCCCTTCCCCACCTTCCCGGAGTTCGTGCAGCACATCATAGACTCCACCAAGTACTTCACCACCGGGGAGGACTGGCGCAAGAATGTAGGTGTTGGTGTGACGCCTTCCAGTGTTCCGTCTGAGATATTCTGGTTTGCATTCTTCCTCTCTCATGCATGCGGTGTGTTTGTTCCTTTCGTTTTCGTTGCATTGCTTACGTCTTCTGTTTTTGCGTTGTGGCATATTTCTATTTTTTTTTCTTTAGTGTGTGTGTGTGTGTGTGTGTGTGTGTGTGTGTGTGTGTGTGTGTGTGTGTGTGTGTGTGTGTTCCAGGAAGTTGTTCTCGTTTTTTTTCTTCCTCTGTCTTATTTATTGTGTGTGTTTCCTTCGTTTCTCCTTCATTTCTTACGTCTTTCTTTTGTGTTGTGGAATATTTTTCCTTCTTCTTTAGTGTGTGTGTGTGTGTGTGTGTGTGTGTGTGTGTGTGTGTGTGTGTGTGTGTGTGTGTGTGTGTGTGTGTGTGTGTGTGTGTGTGTGTGTGTGTGTTCTGGGAAGGTTAACGAAAGTCTAATGAATTTTTGTCACTCAGTATTGCTGTATTGCTCCAAGTTTTTTTTCTTTTTCTTTCAGATTAATACATATGTAAATTAATATAATTGAATCTTGTGGTTGATAACTTGTCTGTCCATTTATGTATGCATATAAGTAAGTATGTATGAGTGAATATATCCGTGTAGGTATCTATTTGTCTCTCTCTATATATATATCCTACATCTATCCATCACTATCTATCTAAATATCTATCTCTATAGTATCCATCTATTCGGTTACATCTACCTATCTTTATTTATTTATTTTATTTTATTTATTTATTTTTTTTTTACAATTATTAAACTACCGCGCACACTTCCACTACACTCACCGACTCCCATCATTGTTAAACATCTTGGTGTGCTGGCAGTCTGTTAACACCCAGCGCCCTGTAAGGGAAAACATAGCTAGATCAGAAGGCAGATGAGGAGGTACTCTAAACAGTATCTCCTTTAGCCCATAAATTCCCGTGAAAAGCCCACATGGTATAAAAAAAAAAAAAAAAAAAAAACAAGGAATATACCAGAAAGTTGTTCTTGTTCTTATTCTTCCTCTATCTCATTTATAGCGTGTGATTCCTTCGTTTTTCTTAATTTCTTACGTCTTTTTTCCATGTTGTGGGATATTTTTCTTTCTTCTTTAGTGTGTGTGTGTGTGTGTGTGTGTGTGTGTGTGTAGATGGGTGGATGGGAGACGCGAACCAGTGGAGGTGAGGACTCGTTACCCAGTTTGCATCGCTAATGGTGTGTGCGGTGCCTGTGTCGGCAGGTGAAGTGTTGGGTGCCGTTCTGGGCGATGTGTGACGTGTGCTCCTTGGACTACAACGTCATCATGAAGCTGGAGACCATGACTGCCGACGAGAGGTTCCTCATCACTCTGTCTGACATGAAGGAACTCAAAAAGGTGGGGAAATCTCTCTCTCTCTCTCTCTCTCTCTCTCTCTCTCTCTCTCTCTCTCTCTCTCTCTCTCTCTCAACTCGATTTCAGTATGCCTTTTATATGAAAAAAATCGCTTCCCTCTCCTTTAACGCGTTGTTCAGCTCCACCGTGGCACCAGACCCTCCAATACCACGCTTCGTGTCTCCTGGCTGTGTTGAAAGGGCATCCCCGTATCAGAGACAGGTTTCAAGACATTAATTTTGTCCTTCAAATTTTGAGTGGTGATTTTGACATCGCTTTTGTGATTCGGACTACAGTGGGGTCTTTCTTTTTCTCTCTCTTTTCGTTGCTCTTGGCCAGTCCCACTTTTACTTGAAGAAATGATAAGTTATAATGACAATAATGATAAGAAGAAGAATAAGAGAGAAAAAAATTAAGTCTGTACTGTAGAGAATCCTTCTCCTTGGTTGCTAGTGTCAGAGAACCAAGCTGAATTCACGGGATAGGGTGAAGGAAGGGTACCGCTCTCCAAAGTGTTATAAGCCACACTCAAGTCAGTCACCTCAACAGCTGCCCCTCATGTGCTTTCTTATGTAAACCGAGCA
Organism: Portunus trituberculatus; assembly: GCF_017591435.1. Lineage (NCBI taxonomy): Eukaryota > Metazoa > Arthropoda > Malacostraca > Decapoda > Portunidae > Portunus > Portunus trituberculatus. The sequence continues at coordinate 9,634,076 of NC_059267.1, forward strand.
GTGACTGTCTTGAAGCGCTGACTCGCTGTTGTTTTTTATCACTGTTATTTTCACTCATTATTTTAGCGGCGTCTAAACCTGTGGATCTTGAGTTATATTTTCCTCTATCTTGCCGTGCCTTGCTATTGTGGTCTGTGTCGTTACGTGCTTCACTAATGTATATCAGGCACAGTTTATGGTGTAGGAATGAAGTAAAAAGTTTGTCTCCCACTTCCCTCAAGGTCAGGTTAAAGTAACTTAGTGTCTCTTTTCCAAATGTTTTGTTGGCATATCTGAAGGAGCGTCACAGAACCGCAGCCCTGCCACAGTAATGACCAGCCACACACTCACACTGGGGGAGCTCGGCCAGTCTTGAATGGGTGTTTAACCTTGAAAGACTAAAAGACTTACGTCACCTGCCTTTCCTTGCCCCGGACAGACCGACGGGGAGTGGCGCCACCTCAGGAACGTATCCTCCACTGAAGCGGCGCCAGACTTCTACCGGAAGCTCAACACTCGCCAGATGCTCGACCTTCACCAGCGGTACAAATTCGACTTTGATCTTTTCGGCTACAACCTCGACTCCTACCTGCCCCTGGCCACGGACGCCCACCTCCACGCCCGCCGCCAATTTTAGTGTGTGTGTGTGTGTGTGTGTGTGTGTGTGTGTGTGTGTGTGTGTGTGTGTGTGTGTGTGTGTGTGTGTGTGTGTGTGTGTGTGTGTGTGTGTGTGTGTGTGTGTGTGTGTGTGTGTGTGTGTGTGTGTGTGTGTGTGTGTGTGTGTTCCCTGCAGTAGGGGAAGGACCAGCTGGCCACACACACCACGGCTGGTTGGAGTAACACTGCTGCTGTGTCCCTTGCATGCTGTAAGAGGCGTTTGCAAAGGACGAGGTGCAGGGTCTGGAAACCCTCCGCTGTACTTTTATTCCCACAATAAGACAAGGCCTACCTTGTCTCATTTACATCAGTTTAAGGGAGTTTATTTATTGATATTTATTTATTAATATCTACCTATATATCGATTTATGGTATCTGCATACATTCGTATGTATTCTCGTCCTGTATCAGGACTGTTCAGTGGTCTGGTATAAAGAATACTTGTAGCGTTACTATCCGGCACTAATGGAGAGATATACTTGCATGCTACGCAACTTTGTTCATTTTTCTAAATAAAGGTTTTCACGCATGTTATATGTACGTCTTTCTTCGGAGATGCTTACCTTTATTATCGTTTCCCCACTTTGTTGCAATGTCCCTGGGGTAGAGACGCTCCTTCCTAGGCCAGAGAGCAGAGTAATGCACTGTGGGAAGGGTGCTCAGACTGGTGAGTGTGGGAAGCATCTTCTTCACGGGATGTGGTGCGGTGGGCGTGCCATAATGGTCGGCAGTGCGGGGCAAGGGACTGCCTGGGAGCTGTTCAGGTGTGGTGGTGGTAGACACGCCCACCAAGGAGGACAAAAAGCTTCCTAGCCGCCTCCCCTTACAAATCCTGCCGGAACAGCTATACATCAAGGCCTAACCTGCTGTTTACCTGTGAGCCTGTCAAGACTGGGTAGGCCAGGTGTGTGTAATGCATAACCATGAGGTGTACACAGCAAGGCCGCTACAGCGTCATGTCTGTGCCTCAACGGGAAGGTTATGAGACTTCCTCTCCATAAAAGTGTGTCATTACCTCCACCTGCGCCCCTTTCCCGCCCTCTCCGCCCCATTACCTACTTTCCCGCGCCTCTACCTGTGCTCGGGTGACGGCTGGCAGCGGGGCAGCGGCGTGTTTACAAGGCCATATAAGACACAAAATCGAGCTGGAGGCGTCACCACCAAAACGAGTCGAAGAGTTCTGTCACCGCCTCACCATTCATGTCAAGTTACTCATAATTCTCTGGACTTTTGCTGGGTTTTAGTGACCTTAATAGTGGGACCTTCCTGCCTTGCTTAACATTTGCCTGCCTCGGGAACTAATCTAACAAAACATTGACGTCTTCAGTCCCGTTTTCTCTTCACTATATCTGCGATGTCAGGGTGAATTTGTTGTCTTGGTAAGCTTAACGTCCTGTCAGACCAACGTGTCGGTAGTTACGTAACGATGCTTTAAACCAGGGGTTCTCAACCTGGGGTACGTGTACCCCCAGGGATACTTGAGAGGAACTTTGGAGGTACGTGACAGGTTTCTCAAAATACTTCAGCTTTGAATAACTGCAAATTTGTTCATAGTATACAATGTGGCCTACATGTGCTAGGCTGGATGTGTCCTTCACTAGAACCAGGACACGTTCACAACGTTAACAAGGAAACTCTTGAAGTTATATCACTTGAGAGGAAGCTCTCTTGGATTACAGTTGCCACACAACCTTGCAAACCTATAATATTTGTTCCGATTTATTATTTTATGTTATTCACACACACAGTGACTTATTTATCACTATCACTAGTTACAAGTTGCAACTAGCTGGAAGCAACACTTAGTTCACTGCCATAATGATCGAAAATTGTCTGATATAGTTCCTTTTTGGTACATGTATTGAATGTAAGTCACATATAGTGTCTCCCTGTGAGGTACCAGTTCCTATCGACACTAACTCATAGAAACATACTAATATTAATTAAAGAATTTGTCTGCTCCACATATATAACACAAATTAAACTTAATAATATAAGTCAATAAACCATGCATTTATTGTTACCCTTCCTGATGCTGCATTGTGGGAAAGGGGTACGTGATCAATACTGAAAGACTTCGAGGGATACATAAGATTAAAAAGGTTGAGAACCCCTGCTTTAAACCCTTGGCCTGTTAGTGGTGCTAAGTTACATGTTGAGTGACTCGGCAATTTAGTACTGATCGAAAATTCACTGAGCCGTTATTATGTCTGTGCGGAATATTTGACAACTCCTTTGACTGTTTAGTGGTGTATTGAATTTACTGCTTAGTTTTTCATCGTCACGAGTTTTTTTTTTTTTTTTATACGATGTGGGCTTTTCACGGGAATTTCTGGGCTAAAGAGGATACTTTTTGTGGTACCTCCTATCTCAAAGCCCACCCGCTAGGAAACCGTTGCCCCGAGTGAGGAAGCCCAACCTACACTCAGACAGTGGACAGGATTCGAACCCGTGCGCTTGGAGACCCCTCGAACCCCAAAGCGCGTAATATTCCGTACACGACTTTAAGATTATAAAATGTAACATGATTTTTGTCTTCTTGAGGGCATTAACAATTATAACCATCATACCTTCATTTACTATTCTCTTACTAATAACTCACCTTACGCCTCGAGCTTTAGACTTCAGAAACATTTTGCTCTCTCATCACCACCACTTTCTAAGGCCGCAGAGATGATTCGCTAAGTTCTCAAGACTGTTTCGCCTTTAATCATGTAGAAATCGTGTTGATCTGCCACCATAAACGTGAAAACACCCTTAAAAACCTGTGTAGATTGAACTGTACCCTTTTGAAAGTAGTGAAGATGCAGAAGTATAGAATAAAGGCCTCAGTTTCTCATTCGTGATTTGTCAGCAGTGGAAGATAAGTGAGTCATGTTCTGTATCCTGTCCACTTGTTATGCAGTGAAAAATTAGAAAGACAGGCTATCACTGCGTCCCTTCCATTATGTTTAGTGTAGATACAGGTCTATTGAAAAGGTCTAACGTGCACGGTACCAGACCATTGTGTGACGCGTGAGAAAAAGCCAAATTCGGGTTCCATATCATGTCTGCTTGTTGTGCAGTGAAAAATTAGAAAGACAGGCGATCACTGCGTCCCTTCCATTATGTTTAGTGTAGATACAGGTCTACTGCAAAGGTCTAAGGTGCACGATACTGTACCAAACCATTGTGTGAGGCGTGAGGAAAAGCCAAGTAGTCAGATGGTAAGTAGGAAACGCAGCTTGTGTAAGACTGATCGTGAAAGGAGATAAGATAAAAGATAAGAAGATATTTAAAAGTACACAAGGGGAATAAACACCTCGCCCGACCTAGATCAAGGGTGAATCTTATCTGCTGCACTGTTCATGTAGGTGGAAGATAAGGGGAAGGCACGGCAGGCAACACAGCAAAATCATCATTATCATTAAGCATTCTGAAATATTCTAGTCCCTCACCTCCATTACATTGCATTAAGGGTGATATTTATGGTTCTCGTGACATCATTAGAGTTTTCAGGGGTGGTTTATGGTTCTTGTGTGTTATTATGGTTCTAATGACATTATTGCGGTGTTCAAGGATGTTTTTGTGGTTCTAGTAATGATTATTGTGGTTTTCAGGAGTGTTATGTGGTTCTTGTGACGTTACTGGAGTTTTTAAGAGTGTTTTTACGATTCTAGTTACATTATTGGGGTTCTCAAGGATGTTTTTTGTGGTTCTAGTAACGGTTATTGTGGTTTTCAAGAGTATTTTATGGTTCTTTTGACGTCATTGGTGTTTTTAAAGTGTTTTTATGGTTCTAGTGACATTATTGCGGTGTTCAAGGATGTTTTGAGGTTCTAGTAACCGGTTATTGTGGTTTTCAAGGACGTTTTGTGGTTCTTGTGGCGTTATTGTGCTATTATGGTTCTGGTGACATTATTGGGGTTCTCAAGGATGCTTTTGTGGTTCTAGTAACGGTTATTGTGGTTTTCAAGGGTGTTTTGTGGTTCTAATGACGTTATTGGGATTCTCAAGGGTGCTTTTGTAGTCCTAGTAACAGTTAGTGGGGTATTTAAGGGTATTCTTATGGTTTTGTTGACGTTAGCAGGATTCCCAAAGGTGCTTTCGTGGTTCTAGGTAGTAAAAGGTTATTGGGATTTTCAAGGGTGTTTTCATGATTCTAATGACGTTATTGGATTCTCAAGGATGCTTTTGTGGTTCTAGTAAGGGTTATTGGGATTTTCAAAGGTGTTTCCAAGGTTCTAATGACACGCTAAGACTCTGCTCTACTTGTAATAGAAAACATTATAGGAGCCTGATTCAACACATCTGTGGCTTTTTGATAATTGTAGAGGTGAGATTTTTTTTTTTTTTTTTTTTTTCTCAATGGTGGTTTCATGATTCCAGTGACAGGCCAATTGATGCACCACTGATGGGGAAAACACCGTGGAAACCTGACTTATCATCTGTGTGGCTTTTGAAAACAGTTTATATGAGAGTCAAAGCTTTCAAGGTCATAATTTCAGGCTTGCATTAAGAAACACTTTGCTCTTTCATCACGATCATTTTACCTAAGGCCACAGAGATGACTAGGCGAGTTTTCAAGACTATTTCGCGTTTCAGTTATGTAGAAATCGTGTTAATTTATCACTTTAACCATGAAAACACCTTAAAAAATCCGTGTAGATTGAACTATGGCCTTTTGAAAGTAGTAAAGATGCAGCGCAGAGGTCCTCAGTTACTCCTTCGTGATTTGTCAGCGGCGGAAGATAAGTGAGTCGTGCACTTCATCATGTCCACTTGTTATGCAGTGAAAGACTAGCAAGATTAGCGATCACTGCGTCCCTTCCATTAGGTTTTATGTAGCCACAGACTCATTCCGCTGCCTTGTTAAATGAGTGGTTTGGTCCGCGTCCCTTCTCCCTTTCCAGTTCAGCGCCATTCGCACAACCCACCAACGCTTTGCTTTATCACCACGACTGTTTCCAAAGGCCACAAAGATGCTTGACCGGGTTCTTAAGAGTGTTTCTCCTGTTAATAGTCTATGATCCATATTGATTTGCCCATTGAATAATAAAAAGGCATATTTAGAAATCCGTGTAGCTACAACTAGAGTTTTTTTTTAAGGTAATAGAGATATGGTACAAAAGTGCTTAAAAATATCTAACATAGTCCTTCCTCCTCCCTCCTTTCCTGGTCTGCCGCGTTCTAGAGAAGGAAGGGAGGCGATAAGGAGGTAGGTGCCCAAAGGCTTGTTTTCTGACCGCTCTGAACCGTTAATGAGCAGTTCGGTTGATGCTCCCTCCTCCTTTCTCTCCGCATCTTCCACCACCGCCCCTCTGCTTCCACTTTTGTTTCTCCTTTCCATTCTCTTCTTCCTTCTCTTTATTATCCTGTTTTTTTTTCTCCCTTCTTTGCCATCGATTTCTTCTATTATTTTTTTCTTCTTCTTTTCCTCCTCCTCCTCCTTCTGCTCTTCTTTTTACTTATCTTTCTCCTTCTCATTTATCTTGGTTCCTCTTTCTCGTCCTCTTCCTTCTCTCTCTTCTTATGTTTCTCTTCTCTTTCCTTCTCCTTTACTTTCCTATATTTTTCTCCTCTTTCTTCTAATTTTCCTCCGCTTCTACCTCCTCCTCTAACTCTCACCTTGCTTTTTTTATCATTCTTTTTTCTTTATCCCTCTATTCCTCCTCCTCCTCCTCCTCCTCCTCCTCCTCCTCCTCCTCCGTTATCTTCGTGTCCACTAACCGGCTGAAATGTAATCCAAATAACAATTACTGTCACTCGTTAAACTATTTCACACACGTGCGTACACATCTCTTCCCCCATCACACACACACACACACACACACACACCTCCATCCCTTCCTCCGTCGCTTCAGTTACCTGTTTTGTAATGATCACCATGACGCAGCACTGTTATCCTCATCACAGACATGCGTGCGTCGCGTCTCTTCATTTGTGCAACTAAGAGATATCACCGTAATGGGAAAAAGATGTGCTTTGTGATTTTAAGAAGGAAAACAGCGTGGAACATTGACTTTTTAAACTGTCTGGAGATAAGTTAGAGATAAAGAAGAGGAGGAAGAGAGGGAAGAACTGGAGATGAAGGAGGAGAAAGACAGAGAAGTGAGACGAGAGGAGGAAGAAGGAAGAGGCGTCAGCAACAAAGGAGATACGACCACTCATAATCTTCTCTCCTCCCATTTCTTCTTCCTTTCCTCTCCTTGAGTGGAAGACAGAAATTCGATTAAGCCGGATGCGGTGGATCTCTCTCTCTCTCTCTCTCTCTCTCTCTCTCTCTCTCTCTCTCTCTCATTTTTTGGCCACTATCACCAATTATTAGATAAGAAGAGAGAGAGAGAGAGAGAGAGAGAGAGAGAGAGAGAGAGAGACGGCGTAATAAACCTTGTTCACTCAAACCAACCAGATCACAGAGCGCACGGCCGACATCACCAGCAGTGGCCGCAAAACAGGCAGGATAAGCCGATTAGGTTAGGTTAGGTTGGGTTGGGTTAGGTGAGGTTTGGTTAGATTAAGCTATTGTTCAGATGTGTTTGGTTTGGTTCAGAGAGGTTTGTTTATGTTGCGTAGGCTAATTAGATGAGGTCACGTGAGGTTATATATATACTCGTCGCTGACACAACGCTATTACACTTAAAGGTATCTTCGTCCGCCTCACCTCACCTGGACGGCTTGTGGTGAGCCTTGGTGTGCACAGACATGTGTGTGTTTGCTGTTACTTGTTGGGATGGATCTCCTGCTCATTCTCAACTCTTTTTTAAATATCAGTGTATTCTTTTACATTTTCTTTATTTTGCATAATTGAAATGGCTGTTTACCTTTTTATCCTTTTTTTCTCCTCTCCACAGGATCGCACAATATATATACTATTAAGAAATAGGAAATACTATTACTATATGAATTCTCCTCCAAAAATATATCAATAACCATAATTTCCCGAACCTTATAAAACATATCAATTACTGCCTTGGAAAATTCATCGTTCATTTAATGTCTAATTGGTATGTCCATTTGAGATAATTATCAATGATTATCCCGTAAATATTGCTTCTTATAAACTGCCGATAAAGTGCAATGTTGCAATTATCGCAGGTGTGAAGGACCATTAATATGATTTTGCATTTATTACTCCTTTTTCACATATTTCGGCTTGATGAAGTTCAGTCTGCTTATAAGATCCAGGAAATACACCAACACTTCTCAAAATCATAAATAAATGTAACAAAATAAACTCCAAAACACTTTCCAACCATACTTTAATTGTCAAAATCTAACAAGAAATACTAAAACAAACCCCAAAAAACATTTCCGAAGCACACAAATGAAACTTCTTAAAAACCTTCAAAAAAATTCAAAATACGTCAAAAATGCTCCCGACCAAAAAGAAAAAAGAAATGCGTCATAGCACTGAAGGGGTTAATATGCGGCTGGGAGCTAGAGTATTCGGGCAGATTCAGGTGCATATCGGGTGGAGAAACCAGCCGCAAAACAAGACTGATATGTTGGCCTTGTCCAGCCGCTAGCGACTTTGTTTACATTACATATGGGTGTCCAGAGCCAGAGAGGAAGATGTTGGGGCTAATGAGGGACAAATAGCATGTCTGGGAGCCGAAACATGAGCAGTGCAGCAAAAACACCTTACGAAGAACTAGTCTACATACATTGATGAGATCGCTGCTACTCTCCGATGACCGCTTCCCTCTGTGCTGGGTGTTGTTGGAGGTGACCAGTGAATACTTGTGATGATTTAATTTGATCGCAATTGTCCATAGTCTTTTGTTAATATAAACACTCTACTTATAAGAAATGTAGATCAATCAGCCGATACTCCCCAGCCACTATGTGTGAACGTGGCTAGCAGGGTTCTGTCGATACTTCAAGCAGCTAGCATTTCCAGCCGCATATTGACACGTGTGTGAACCCGCTTTAAAGGCGGGTTCACAATTCTGCTCTCTCTCTCTCTCTCTCTCTCTCTCTCTCTCTCTCTCTCTCTCTCTCTCTCTCTCTCTCTCTCTCTCTCTCTCTCTCTCTCTCTCTCTCTCTCTCTCTCTCTCTCTCTCACACACACACACACACACACATCTCCCCAATTAAAAAGCCCAAAGCTACATATTTTTTTTATAGGGTTTCATGATCGCTGTGAGGAGACTGACCTCACGCCCACCACCTCAAGTCCTCTAAATTGTGAGCCAGGGACCTGTTCCGTCCCGCTCCGTAACCACCTCGTAAAGATTGCAAACCCAAGTCCCGCCATGCCACGGTAAAAAAAAAAAAAAAATAGATAAATAAATAAAATTAAATAGAAATGAAGAAAAAAAAATATGACTTTAGTGATGATGATGGTGAGTGGTGGTGGTGGTGGGGGGATGGGGGATGATTATGGTAGCAATAGCAATAATAGTAATAGTAATGAGATGATAATAGAAATGAATAAGAGGAAGGAATAAGTAAAAATGTTCATATGAATATGTAACATGATGAAGTAATAAAAAGGAAAGAAAGAAAGAAAGAAAGAAAAGAGAAAGAAGGAAAAAGGAGGAATCAAAAAAAAAGAAAAGGCAAAAAATTTAAGTTAGAATTAAAGATAAGGATATTTTAGTATAGTTTTTTTTTTTTTTTTCTTCGCTGTCACCTTTCTGCGCCGCCGTCAGTTGATAACCGGTTAGCAGTGAAGAGAAGGAAATTATTCACGCAGCTTTGTGGTTTCCATCCCCGTGTGGTTACGCCTCTGAAGATTCACACAATTCTTTGACAATGCCCTGACTCCAATTGACCTTTATGCATTCTCTCACTACTATTCGATCCATCTTTCTAATGCAAGAGTCAACTAGTATGCTCATACTTTCATCCCTTTACCAGTGGCGCCACCAGGGGGTGGCCTGGGGTGGCCGCGGCCACCCCTTCAAATCTGCTGGCCACCCCACTGGCCACCCCACTGGCCAGTCACAAATATCGATTGCCAGTTTTATTTTACAGTGTTGCCAGCGCTTGAAATTTTTTTCAAGATCTTGAAAAATTAATCCTAATCTTTGAAAGCTTGAAAAAAAAAAGTCTAAATCCCCAAAATCTTTAAAAATCTACACCGACTGTATAAAAGTCGTAGAGAGAGAGAGAGAGAGAGAGAGAGAGAGAGAGAGAGAGAGAGAGAGAGGCGCTGGCTCAGCTGACGCGTACAATACACGCGGTAATGTAACATCACATCAGTTGAGCAAACACCGTCTGTGCGTCGCCTTCAGTACGTTCTTATGCTTTGCTTTGCTGATAAGTGTATCCTACTAAAATTAAACTTAAGCGTTAATTAATCGTATTAATCTTTACTGATATATTTTCACCCTCTGGCATAGTGTATTATTCACTTAAAGACACTCATTATTTATGTCCCACGAGAAAATAATAAAGCTGAGTGTGCCATTCAAGGTATGGTGTTGAGTAAATTAAGTAATCTAGTTGATGAGAGGGACAAAAAAATGCCACAATAGGTGGGGTCACTGGGGTGTACTTGTAAGTATAATGATTCTTATGGAGCTACGGTCAGCTATCATTAGATTGGAATCGCTATAGTGTCAGGGACATAAAGTGGACAGTACTTATAGGTTCACACACACACAAAAAAAAATAAATAAATAAATAGTGCGGCTTATGTTTTTCTGGTGATATGATGTATTGAATTTGGCAAAATTGTAACTTTGTTCCCCGGTGGTGGCTCAAGGCATAATGTATGTATGTATGTAAGTAGGGTATGCCTGGCATACAGTACTTACCGGAAACAGAAAACTTTAACTTTTTGTACTTTCTGCATTCTGCATTCACAGAGTACTACCTACAATAAAGATCTTTAATTTACCGTTTATTTGCAAGACTTGTTTTCCGTTCTATAATAAAGCAGCGATATGTAAGAGTCTGATATAGAGAGGGTTTACTATTGTAATTTGCAGACCATGAAGAGACAGTCAACAGACATCTCTTCTTACTTCAAGAAGAAAATTAGCACAGGAGGGGAGGGAGAGCCGATGGTTGAGCAAATTATGAAATTATGAAATTATGACTTTTTAATTCTAGAGTGCCACCCCAAGGTCTTAAGTGCCCCCCCCATGGCCACCCCTATGAAATCTTTCTGCAGGCGCCTCTGCCCTTTACACTCTGGAACTCCTGTAATAATTCTGACCTTTAACCTTAATACCTACTTTATCTAGGGAGGCGGTGACGTAGTGGATAAGGTGGTGAGCATGGGATCGGGCAGACGTCCACACGTAGGTTTGAATCCCACCACATACCGTTTTGAAGCTATGCCATTAGTCGAGTGGTTTAAAGTTACTACATGTCACCATGATACCCAGGTTCTAGGTGGTTGCACCAAAGATGTGCTTGGGTAGTGATATGGGCCCTGATATGGGTACCACTATAAATAAAATCGCCTGTGCCACTAATGGGCGGAAGCTTAACAGCGCTTCCCGCATTTAATCTTCATTAGCCTATAGACGCTATAGACCATAACGTGAAAAAAAAAAAAAAAATTCTTTTTTATTCTGCCACCTTTCATCCTTTTCACTTGTAAGTTACAATATTCCCTGCCTGCTTATGTGCGTGATTTCCCTTATACCTATGACCTGAACTCTTGCAAGCGGAAGATATCAATACACTTCTCATAAATTTGGATTTTCGTTCAACTCTGGGGACTGGCATCTTCAGTGAGCCTTTTTATTCATTATTCTTTCTTTTTCTTAGTCAGTCTAAAAGAAATAAATTAATAAGATAAAATGAAAAACGCAGTAACTCCTCCACTGCCTTACTCCGCTCCACCACATTCCACCGAACCTCTCCCTCCTCTTAAAAGATCTTGGACGGCTCGAACTTCGTAAATTCTAGATGATACTTACTAAGAATAAACATTAAGAGCGAAAATGAAAACTAAGCATCACTACGACATATCAAGTCAGGTTATCAACTCTTCCTGTATTATTTTTCACTTTATTTTTATGCATCTTCACCGCTTATCATGAGATTAGAAGGAAGGACGAGCCCCAAGCAAGCCTCCTCCACCCTCCTGCGCATTCTCGTTCAAATAGTAAAGATATGCTTGTGCGCCGTGCTTCGTCAATGATAATGCACAAACACAAGGCTTTCTCAGTCTCCGCCCTTCGGCTTGTCATGCAAACTTCACTGTCATGAGCTATAAATCATGTTTTTGTGGATGTTCTTAAATCAGACTTTCTCGCTCATGCTTAAGTTATTATTGACTAAGTTTGTTCCACCTGTACTACCTACACCACTCCTGTTATTGCCTGTCTCATAAAGCTCACCTTATCCTCTTAATTAAGTGTCTTAACTTATCGTAATCACTTGTCTTGATTATCAGTGGTGGGTTTTCTATATATAATCTTCGTTAAACTATTTTTATTTATTTAAAGACTTCAAGCTGGTTTTTGTCGTCTCTTCACTTTATCCACAAAAATGAAAATTCAAGATGGCTAGCCTTATTTCTCTCTCTCTCTCTCTCTCTCTCTCTCTCTCTCTCTCTCTCTCTCTCTCTCTCTCCAAGATAAGTAGGTACGTACATCAGTACTATGCTTACTGATTTAGGGATTTGTAGTCAGCACATCATTCCCAGTCATGGCTACAAATCTCTGAATATCAGCAGCAGCTTATTACCATGACTGGCCTTGTGATATACATAAGCCTCATGTTCTCACTTCTTTCATAATGACACTGTCACTGACTCATGTGACGGTGGGTAGAGAAGACACAGAGATACACTTTTTTTTTCCTTGTATCTAGAACAATTACAAGAAAATGATGTGTCTAGGTACATATTCATAATTTTATTTATTTATCCTATATCCAGGAAAAGTCTAGATTTTTTTCTCTCCTGTTTTATGTCTTTGTGTGTGTTACGTCATTTACACATATCAATCAGTGAGAGGATCAAGTGATCATCACCGTTGGAGGGGCGTGAGGTAGTAGATCATCATCATCAGCAGCAGCAGCAGCAGCAGCAGGCCAGTCAGCCGCGCCCGCTGCACCAGCTGTAGTAGCGCCAGTGCTCCGTCACCTGTTGTTGTGTCACCATGGCCCGAGTGTCCGCCTGTGCCACGCCCCTCAGACGCCTGCTGCTGGGCCCCCCAGGCACCAGGACCACCGCAGGAGGGATCAGGGCCCTGGGGACGTCCCTAGTGTGAGTATACGGACAGTAGTGAGAGCTACGAGGACTTTCTCTGGGTGGTGGCATGGCGAGGCACACTTGGCACTCTCCCCTGTGTGGCACTGGTTCTAAGGTGTTGATGTGGCTGTCGCTGTGTGGCCATGGCATTGGAGATCATGAAAACAGCCTTATTTTTTTCGTTTCTTGGTATAATATGAAACACTTATACCGTGAACTTATAAGGAAAGGATCAGCTGTGAAGTTAATGAACTAAAAGTGAAAGCCTTCCTTAACACACAACTGAGATGAAGACGCTAGTTTTATTTCAGCATTACCCCAAACACCACCTCCAGGAACACCAGCACGGGGCCAGGGTCACACAAAAGTAGGCCACCATTCATATCACAGGGCACGGCGACCTTCGCCCCGCCATCCCTGGACAGCCCTCCCCCCTCACAACATTCCCAACACACCATCACCACTTTATTTTACACTCCACTATTGGAACATGTTGAAAGAACCTCAATATTTCTACCTGAGAGTTGAGTGTAGTTAAGTAAGGTTAGGTTTAGGTTAATTCAGTTCACCAGTGCTTTGCTAAGTCTTTCATTGTATAGCTCAGGATTTTAATAAGCACCATATTTCTGTCCGGAAATAAACTGTCCCAGAATTCACAAACTTGGGTTATTTCCATAGAATTCAACTGGGTATATAAAAATAATAATAATAATAATAATGATGATAAAAATAAAAATGAAGTTCCTCTGTCCAGTCCTTAAGTAGGAGCCAAAAGGGCCTGCATACCTTCATCACTTTTTTTTTCTTTTATGTAAGATGTAAGGGGATATCTGGCCAAGAGCAACAAAGATAATTAAACAAAAATGTCCACTTATGTGCCAGTCCCTGAGCAGGTCTGAGAGAGTTAGCTGAATGAAAGGGATAAATGTCTTGAAACCTCCCTCCTCGGTGAGTTCAGTTCATAGTAAGATGGAAATACAGAATCAGGTAGGGACTGTAGGGAAACCTTGGGAAGGAGAACTAGCATTCATTATGTCATCCTTGTCCCAGAGTGAGGCTTGCCACTCACCACAGGGCCATGTGAGGCAGGAGTGGTCTGCTGTGTGTGTGTGCTAGTCTGTACTCACACACCACTCACTATACATATAATGCGCACTCACTGTTCACACTCATTATCACCCTTATTATCATTCTACACCCTTACTTCATGTGTTTTGTTCTTTTTATTATTGTTATCATTGCTATTACTACTATAATCATCTCCTCACACCACTGCCATCATTACTATCATCATACTATCATTTTTTTTTTCTAACATATATTTTGATTTTAGTACACATTTGATGCACTCTCACAGTAAACATTCATTGACACTCATACTATCATTCTATGCCCATATTGTTACATAATGTTGTGTTTCATTGATTGTAACTGTAAACTTGCTGTTATTATCATCTATATATGCCACACACTTAATGCACTCACCGTAAACACTTTCATTCACTCCTTTAATACCATTCTACACCATTAGTTCCATGTGTTGTGTTCTTGTTACCATCCTGTTGACAAATAGTGTGAGAACATTGCCAGGCTGCAGGTTTTGTTGTATTGGTGATCCATGTGCTATAGTCTGTAGGTGCTCAGTCTATGCTTAGTTCTCTCTCTCTCTCTCTCTCTCTCTCTCTCTCTCTCTCTCTCTCTCTCTCTCTCTCTCTCTCTCTCTCTCTCTCTCTCTCACTGCCAATGATCACTCTCCATGGTTCCAGGAGGAATGATGAGGCTCCTGCATACCGCCCCTCCACTGTGGTCGCCCCCAACATGATGGACATCGGGGTCAGGTCAATATTCAATGAAGACCACGACATCTTCCGAAAGTCAGTCAGAAAGTTCTTCACAGATGAAGTGCAGAAATACCATAACCAGTAAGTGGAAACCCATTGTGTGTTTGCAGAGACTTTGTAGGTGTTTGAATACTGTATCTCATAGTACTCTTGTAAGGCTGTATGTTACAGTGATCAGAGAAGGAACAAGAGGTGTGTGTTTCAGTGACCAGTGTAGAAACAAGAGGTGTGTGGTTCCAGTGACCAGAATAGAAACAAGAAGTATTTGGTTCCAATAACAGTAGTAGGAACAAGAAGTGTGTGGTTCCAATGACCAGAGTAGGAACAAGAAATATTTGGTTCCAGTTACTTAGGAACAAATGGTGTGTGGTTCCAGATACAATACTAGAAACAAGAGGTGTGTGGTTCCAGTGACCAGAGTAGGAACAAGTAGTGTGTGGTTCCAGTTACAATACTAGGAACAAGAGATGTGTGGTTCCAGTTATAAAGTAGCAAAGAGGTAATAAGAGTTAACCCAGTGTAAACCTTCAGGTGGGAGAAGGATGGGAATATCTCCCGGGAGTGCTGGCTGAAGGCGGGGGAGCAAGGACTGCTGGGCACGGACACTCCAGAAGAACATGGAGGCATTGGCGGAGACTTCAAGGATGCAGCAATCATCATGGAAGAACAGTAAGGCTTGCTCCACTCTCACTGACTTACTGCTTTCTTTATGTTGCTGATGCAAACTACTTCATAAATCTGTAATCTGCTGTGACAAGAGATACAAAAGCCTTAAAAATTATTTTATGGTCTAGTGGTACTTTAAGTTGTTGATGATATAAACCACAGTATGAATCCATTATCTGATGTGACTAGAGATAAGAAATCTCTAAATATTATCTTGGGATATACAGCACTGCAATTTTACACCTTTAGCTTTGCTCCAATGTGACTGAATTACTGGCTGGTACTTTGTTTTGTTAATGATATAAACCAGGGCACAAATCCCTGTTATTTGTAGGGATAAAAGATACAAAGGGCCTTGAAATTATCTTAGGATTTGGTTTGTGGTCTATGGCACGACACTATGCCTTCCTATTCAGGTTATAATTCCTTGCCAGGGCAGCTTCAAAATTTATCGTACCTTCTAGTCACTTTCTTTGTGTTACTCTGACACGCTAAAAAGGGACATGCATGACAACTTGTGTTTGTTGTGGTCATGATCATCACAATGCTTCCAAGCCATGACTTGTGAGACCATTGGCAGCTGCCCTGTGGATCCCTGTCAAGGCCACCCTGGTAGCCAGTAGGCATACATGGCATCTTGATACTGATTATATGGTCAATTAGTATGGTAGCCAGCATGAAACTTAGCACTTCTGTGTCAAAAGAAAATGTGATTGGTTTAATGAGTGTGAGGTGTTGGTAGTAAATGTGTATCTAAAAGAATATGTTGAAGTGACAGATGAGCCTTCATACAGCAGGAAAACTAGCAACATTATAGAACTTCAGCTGAATTACAGGTCTGATTACACCTGATGGCTTGCTTATAAACACTGAAGTTGTCAAATATTGCAGATATGGACATCGTTGGTATCTCAAAAATAAATACATAAAGATCATTCATATTTCCACTGATTGTCAGCAGCGATCATGGGAAATGGATGTAAACAATAGCACTTTTATGTGTATCCAAATAGCTTTTCTATCCATGTGTTCTCTAGTGTCCATTCAAACATGTCAGGTGTGAGGTACAAAGGCAGTGGTAGTGCTGGTGGCAATCCCAAGAAATACCTGGCCATGATAATGAAAGTAAAAGTGGACTCGATGAAATACAGTACAATGTTTTTATGCCTAAATCTAGGGCTCTGTGAAAATAGAACATCTTTGTGTCAGTAGTAGACTTCATTGACTCAGGAATAACTTTTTGGAGTGGAATTTTTTTGTATGAATGTTACCAATTGTATTTATAGTTACTGGATATTCCTCTCCTGTATTGAGCTGCAGCCAAAGCAAGATAATAGGTAACATAAATACTCAATTTTCAGGTCCTATGTGAACTGTTCAGGGCCTGGGTTCCCACTGCACTCCCAGATCGTCATGCCGTACATCACCCACTACGGCTCTCCAGAACAGATTGAGAAGTTTATCCCTGACATGACTGCTGGCCGCAAGATTGGGGCAATTGCTATGACAGAGCCAGACGCTGGCAGGTGAGGCATGCCACTGAGTGATGAGACAAACATCTATCCACTTATGAGTTCTGAGTCATCTCTACTAGTTTTCTCAATTCCTAGCTGCTAGCTCTGTACATTTCACATATCTGGGGATATTTCACTCACATTGCTTTTCTAGACAGGATGGAAGCACAAGCTTTTTGTCTTGTCAAATACTCTCTCCCATCAGTGCAGTATGTTAAGTACTGCAATTTTCATGCCAGTTGCTCTTCTAATCTTGCTTACTGCCTTCCCTCTTCCTGCAGCCTCATTTTCTCCTCATATTCAGAATTGAGTATTCTCAGTCTGGAAGTCCCTGCCTGCTTATGTATTTCCTTCTTCATTTGGCTTGAATTCTGATAAAAGGAAGGTTTCAAGACATTTGTTCTCCAAAGATTCTTTCAACCTTGCTTTAGAGGCTAGTACTCAACTTTTTGTTGCCTTTTGTTGGTGTTCTTATATATATATATATATATATATATATATATATATATATATATATATATATATATATATATATATATATATATATATATATATATACACATATATATACATACAAGATGGCCACTGTTCTTCTAAATCTATTAATAGTGATGTTCCTCAGGGTTCTGTCTTGTCACCCACTCTCTTTCTGTTACTCATTAATGACCTTAACCAAACTTCTTGGATTATCCACTCTTATGCTGATGATACCATCCTACATCTTTCCACGTCCTTTCAAAGATCACCAACCCCTCAGGAAGTCAACAGATCAGGCAGGGACACCACAGAATGCCTAACTTCTGATCTTTCAAGGATTTCTGATTGGGGCAGAGAAAACTTAGTAGCATTCAATGCCTCAAAATCTCAATTCCTTCATCTATCAACTCGACACAACCTTTCAGACAACTGTCCCTCTTCTTCAATGACACTCAACTGTCTCCCTCTTCCACACTGAATATCCTCAGTCTTTCCTTTATTCATAATCTTAACTGGAAACTTCACATATCATCTCTTGCTAAAACAGCTTCTACGAAGTTAGGTGTTCTGCAACGTCTCTGCCAGTTTTTGTAGCCCCTCCAACTGCTAATTCTGTACAAGAACCTTATTCAACCTTGTATGGAGTACTCTTCACATGTTTTTTTTGGGGAGGTTCCACTCACACAGTTTTATTAGACAGGGTGGAATCAAAAGCTTTTCATCTCATCAACTCCCCTCCTCTGACTGACAGTCTTCAGCCTCTTTCTCACCGCCAAAATGTTGTATCTCTTTCTATCTCTTATCGCTATTTTCATGCTAACTGCTCTACTGATCTTGCTAACTGCATACCTTTCCTCCTCCTGCGGCCTCGCTGCACAAGGCTTTCTTCTTCCCCTCATCCCTATTCTGTCCAACTCTCTAATATACAAGAGTTAACCAGTATTCTCAATCTTTCATACTTTTCTCTGAACTCCCTGCCTGCATCTGTATTTCCATCTTCCTACAACTTGATTTCTCTTAAGAGGGAGGTTTCAAGACATTTCTCCCTGTTTTCTGGCTAATTCCTCTCCTTTCTTTTAGGGAACTTGCACTTGCAGTCGTTTTTATTTTATTTATTTATTTTCTTTTATTTATTTTCTTTTTATTTATTTATTTATTTATTTATTTTTTTTTTTTGTCAAGTTTCCCTCTTGCATAAAAAAAAGCACAACCCTCCATTGTTGCACATTATTGGTGCATCCATTATTGTGCGATAGCCAAAATTATGATAACCAAAGTGAAGAACCTGTGGTAATAATTCAAATTGACACAAGGACCTCCAAGCTTGAATTTTTTGTCACTTTTTGCCCAGTTTTTTATACCATATAACAGTATAAAAATAAAGAAATAGTACATTAAAAAAGGAAACTTAACTAATCAAAAATCATAACAACAACATAATTAGAGCAGTCATAATAACTTCATAAATAAAATGTGTCTCACTGTCGCCAGACATTTACCATTTTTTTTGTAGATTGCAGCCAAAAAGCCCTTCCTGCTGCTGCTCTGTTGCCAAGTTCCATGACATAATCTACCACTTGTAGTTTGCAGGAGACTGTGTAGCTCAGTCTTTTTCCACCTGCAGCCAGAAGCCATAACGGTGATGGTGTTGATTTGCTTCGTTATGATTATGAACTTGGTGTTACTTTTCACCGCTATGTAACTGGCTCACCAGTTCGACATTCATATCTCACGCGCCACCCACCCGGTCAAAATTCGCCGCAAACCCGCCAGGCAGAAGTGTAAACCAATGCTACCCTGTGTCTTCGCTAAGGCGATGTAACACTGGCTCTTTTCCCTAAACTTTTTCTGTCAACTTTCTAAAGATTATCACACACAAGCTCGCTTCCGCCTTTGTCGTGTTTGTCAACTGTAGACAAACATTGCGGCCACTTCACCCCCAGCAAGCAGTTGGTATTTTTTCGTTGCTATTTTTGGCCTTTAATGATCTCTATGAGAAACTCTTCAGACAGCTTTGTCCACTCATAAACAACAGAGCTCCTCATCTTGGCCAGTTGCTACTTGGAAGTTCTGCCTTGGAGCGTCGCAATCCCAGACAAGTGTAAACAAACAACTGAACTATTTTTCAGTGTTAGGCTAAGACAAAAAATATATACATATAAATATATTTACATCTACTTATCAATATTCTATTAATTTGAGATTATAGCATCATTCCATTTAACAAGAAAATTAATTTTATTATAAATGTGTTAATTAGAAACCATAGATCTTAATTTGACAAAAAATTGACGCTAGACTCAAGACAACGGAAAGTCACCTCCAGCCCCAGCCCTAAGAAGCACAATTTCCTGCCTTTCAAAGATAAGCTTGAGCTTATAAGCAAGTGTGAGGCAGGTACAGCTCACAGTGTGGTTGCAGTGCAAATGGGTGTCCCTAGGTCAACAGTACCAACAATTTGAAAGAACAGGGAGGCCGCCGTGGTACAGTGAAACCATGCGTGCTTTGGGGTCTGAGGGCTCTCCAAGTGCTTGGGTTCGAATCCTGTCCACAGTCCGAGTGTAGGTTGGGCTTCCTCACTTGGGACAACGGTTTCCTAGTGGGTGGACTTTGAGATAGGAGGTACCCTAAAAAATATCCCCTTTAGCCCATAAATTCCCGTGAAAAGTCTACATGGTATAAGTAAAAAAAAAAAAAAAAAAAAAAAGTACTGCAAGACCGCTGCAAGTGTTTTTATTTCCAAAAATGTAGTGTACAGCACCCTAATGTGTTTAATAAAACAAGTTAGATATAAATGAACCCTTTAATACTACTGATTTAGTCTAAGTTAGTGTTTTATAGAGGTTATAATGATGTTTTGGGGTGTCTAGGCTGGAGGCTGGTCCCTATCATGCCCCTAATTCTTAAGTATCTCATGGGAAAAATTGCTTCATGATTTGAATAAACGCTGATTTAACCGATAAAAAACCACCCTAACCCCGTCGAATTGCGAGGATCCCCTGTATGTACCTCGAGATACAAGTTTAATTCATGCCGTGAAAGAGTTCATATCTCAAAACATTTTTCCCATTGAAATGCCATTAATCTGTTCCAGCCTCCCCAAAAAGAGCACCCCTATTTTTTTTTACCTGCTTTTAGGTAAAAGGTGTTTATGAATAATAATTATTTTACAGAAACATGATGAAAACATAACAAAGGAGAATATAAATAGATAAACTACTTTTTATAAAGTATATTTGTCTCAGAGGGGTACATTCCATAGGATGTTAGCTTACCATATCCTCACCTTTACTTGCGCCTATCAATCAGCTGGAGTGTACAAGACTGGCCTCTCTAATAATCACAAAGAAGCTCATTGATGACCCTGTAAACATTATTTATTGAATAAATGAAGTTTTAAGTAGGTAAGAGAGAGAGAGAGAGAAGCCACACCACTGCTGCAGCAGAGTTTTTGTTTACATTGTTCCTCCCTCAGTGATAAGTGACGGTGGAGGAAGTAGAAGGAGACAGGAGACATTTGTTTTGTCTTTTCAGTTACATACACATATATACTTGATCAGTGCATAAAAATGTATAAAATAACAGCAAAAGTTTATTTAGTGTTCTTACCATGGAGACATGTTTTCAGCTAATGGTGGTGAATGGCAGAGGAGGGAGGGAGGGAGGAATTTTTTTTTCCTTTTTCTTTTCTTTTCTTTTCTTTTCTTTCATGCAAGAGGGAAGGCTGCCAAGGGCAACAAAATGTTAGAAAAAATAGCCCACTGTAACTGTAGGTTCCCTAAGGCCGCTTTCACACCAAGCTGGCACGTCGCACGTGGCAAGTGACATGTGGCAAGCCACATGGCGTGCCAAGTGAAAATGAACATCCGGAAACATGAAACCTTTCACACCGAAGTGGCGTGGCACGTCACATGTGCCACATGGGAAATCGGCATTCGCTCTTAAGAGTACCAATTTTTCCCACACGGTATCCTTCAACTCATGAAGGTGGAAGGTATTGTATAAGAATCTGGCTGAGAGCGTCTTGGATGATTCCCCCCAGAAGCAGCTTGGGTGTGTGTGACGTCGTTGAGTCGAGTTAACCCATGTTAAATTGAATAAATTGCATTATTAATCGTATCTCCTTAAATATCAAGTTGCATTAAATTGAAATCACGTTATTCAAACTCGCATTAATCGAGAGTTGACTGTATGTATAAAAGTTAATCTTATCTCTAATAACAAATCTTTCCTGAAAACTGAGTGAAAGGAAAGTCACTCAGAACAAAGGCAGAGTAATAGTGTAAGTGTACTAAGTTGAAGGAGGGAAGTTAGGTTTAGTATATCCTTATATCAACAATTATTCTTTATTTATATTTACATGCTGTGATTTTCTTGTTTGTTGTTCTATCTATCTACATTTTTTTCTTCTATCAATCCAAGAACAAATTGATAGTGTCAAAATAATGAGAAGATAACTATGAATGCAGCAGAGTGGGTGGAGGATGCCAGGGTGTGGGAGGCCTCGCTGCAGGCTCTTTTTGTAGCCATTGTCTTACACAGAAGGAAGTTCATAGAAGGAGGTTCACTGATGATGAATAATGAACAGTTAGCAGAACTGAATATGGGTAGTATGTATTGAAGAACTTGGAATCGGAAGAGACAAGAATTAAGATCATCGAGAAATCTTTTAATCATTATCTAAATATAAATACCTAAATTAGATTTCTAAGAATAATTAGTGAAAATGTTTATACGTAGGAGGATATATGTAACATCAGTGTACCTTGAGCTGTATAGAAGTGTGCATAGCATTTATACAACACTACTGCATATCCTAGAAGTACATCAGGTATCACCTACAATGCATAAATAGATGGATAGATTGGGAAATTAATATAGAGGCAAAAGTAATAGAAAATTCAAAGAATATGCTTGATTATTCCGTTTTTGTATTTCTTACAATTATGGTCAGTCATTTATATGTGGTGGTTTATTTGTAGTAGATTTGCAGCAAACACAACCCTACCTTTGTCTTCCTCCACAGCGACCTACAGGGGATCCGCACCAATGCCCGCCAGGACGGTGATGACTGGATCCTCAACGGCTCCAAGATTTACATCACCAATGGCTACATGAGTGATGTGGTAATTGTGGTGGCCATCACAGACCCCTCAGCCAAGAGCAAAGCCCACGGCATCTCTCTCTTCCTGGTGGAGGAGGGCATGCCAGGCTTCAAAAAAGGATGCAAGCTGGACAAGATGGGCATGAAGGCTCAGGTAAAGATCACTTTAACCCCTTCAATACGGTGACGCCTACGTAGGCGTCATGAAGCCCCAGTAGCATATACGATGACGCCTACGTAGGCGTCATATTTCTTTTCTGAGCTTTCTTCAGTTCAGTTGTCCCGTATAATGTGTTGGATACCAACTATACATGCCGTATGCTGTCCTTGAAATCCTAGTGCTCCTCCCACCATCCTTGTCTCCACCAATCACTAAAGATAAGCTACATGCGTCCCGCCTTGTGTCTAAAATTCCCCAATGGCATAGACTGTTTCCATCTCTCTCTCTCTCTCTCTCTCTCTCTCTCTCTCTCTCTCTCTCTCTCTCTCTCTCTCTCTCTCTCTCTCTCTCTCTCTCTCTCTCTCTCTCTCTCTCTCTCTCTCTCTCTCTCTCTCTCTCCCTTTCCTCCCTCCCCATCTCCCTTCCCTCCTCCCCCTCTCCCTCTCGAAAGATAAGTTACATGCGTCCCGCCTTGTAACATTCGTGGCTACACACACACACACACACACACACACACACACACACACACACACACACACACACACACACACACACACACACACACACACACACACACACACACACACACACACACACACACACACACACACACACACACACACACACACACACACACACACACACAATCTCTCTCTCTCTCTCTCTCTCTCTCTCTCTCTCTCTCTCTCTCTCTCTCTCTCTCTCTCTCTCTCTCTCTCTCTCTCTCTCTCTCTCTCTCTCTCTCTCTCTCTCTCTCTCTCTCTCTCTCTCTCCTTCTCCTTCCCTCCTCCCCTCTTCCTCTCGAAGATAAGCTACTTGCGTCCCGCTTGTGTCTAAAATATTAGCAAATGTCACTCTCTCTCTCTCTCTCTCTCTCTCTCTCTCTCTCTCTCTCTCTCTCTCTCTCTCTCTCTCTCTCTCTCTCTCTCTCTCTCTCTCTCTCTCTCTCTCTCTCTCTCTCCGAGAAAAGCGTCCACTTTCCTCTTCGAAGGCGATATAGTAACTAAAAAATAGCAGCATAATACACAAAGACGACAAGTATGACAAGCTTGCATGAGTTTCCCGCGCTAGGGCGCGCAGCACTACCACCCGTATATCATACAGGCGGGCTTTTTTAACATCCGGCGCGAAGGGGTTAAGAATGCCTTTAGTATATCTTATTTTGTATATCTTTATTATATCTTGATTTGTAATTAAAGAAGAAATATTAACTATGAGAAAAATTGAGTTCTGAAATGCTTGTGGAATGTGTTCATTTCTAAACAGGATCCAATGGGGTCACTGTGGTACAGTGGAACCAGGCACGCTTTGGGGGTTGAGGCGTCTTCAAGCACACGAGTTAGAGTTTTGGCCATGGTCCGTGTGTAGGATAGGCTTCTTTATCCAGGATAATAGTTTCCTAACGGGTGGGCTTTCATATAGGATGTCTGCTTTAGCCAGGAAATTCCTGTGAAAACCCCAAATGGTATTAAAAAAAAAAAAAAATCATTTGTCTGCTTGTTGTTCTCATTTATGTACTAAAGTCAACACCTCTGACAGGGGAGGGTTGCCACAGTCAAGTGATCCTTACATATGTTCAATTAAGCAATGTTTGTGTGAAATGTAAACACTGAGTCAACTATCAGTGATTCAACTTTTTTCTCTATAGAACATGAGGGAGTTATGGAAATGGAAAACTCAAAATTTTCAGTTGGGTGCTTTACTCAAAAGATGGTGATGGTGAATGGAGAGGAATCAGAGGTTCATCCTCGTCTGGTAGAATTAGCTAGTCCTATTAGGTGCAGGAAGGCAAAACGATGTGTTATGATGGAGGGCTAACATAATTTTTTCTACAGGACACAGCTGAATTATTCTTTGAGGATGTGCGTCTGCCTCCCTCAGCCCTGCTAGGGAAGCCTAACCAGGGCTTTTACTACCTAATGAGGGAATTGCCTCAGGTATGTTTCTGTAGGACCAGGAAATACCAGGAACCTATATTCATTTGTGTTCTCTCATTTGGTTAGCTCAGTTTATATATTTCTTTCTGGCTGCTTTTTTCTTTTTATATATATTGTTCTTTTGAAATTAAACAAAACATACAAAGTAAGGTATGCAGTATATTTGTAGGAGATGGAAACTGACAGCTATTATTCTCCAGAAAAAAAGTGGAAAGATTTAAAAATAGAAAATGCACCAGTTAGTGGTGTTTGACAAACTTTGGTATACCTTGTTAAGAGAACCACAAGTGTGAGGTGGAGTATTCCTAACAGAATTCAAGGTACATAAGACCCAAACAGAGGCCAAATCTTTTTATCTCAGACTGACAGACCATCTCAGTTTTCATAGACGCATTAGACAGAAAGCAGGTATTGGTGATAAGACTGATGGTGTGTCCACAACAGGAGCGGCTTCTGATTGGCATCATGTCCTGTGCTAATTGTGAGTGGCAGCTGGAGGAGACGAGAGACTATTTGCGTAACAGGAAGGCTTTTGGCAAGACCCTGTCCAACCTACAGGTGAGTCACTGTCCCATACACTTACCTTATTTCCTTTATGGAGCTCAATGGATTGGTCGTACACACATACACTATATTCAGGAATTGTCAGGTGTACGGAGCCTTGTTTAATTTATAACTTTACATGTTCAGCTGTATTTTCCTCAGTGCTCTTAGTTTACATTATCTTGAATATTGACATGTTTATGCTTGATTTTGAATACTCCTAGAACTTTATTTGTTGAACTAATATTTTGCATAAGTTCAGTACATACATACATATGTACCTTTGCATAATTTTATACCAAGAAACAAGACCACATGATACAATTTGCTGTAGATCTTTTCAATACCATCACTTGAACTTGTCTGCCCAAAAGGTATGATTTGAGTGCCATCACTTAAGACAACTAAATTTGGAATCTTGCTTTATATGTGGTCAGTAATCTTGCTCATGAGTATCTACTTGGATTGAGGCATCTTTGTCACTAGGGTGCTTTGGTCCTTGAGTGATCAGTAGCCACACTCATAGCCACTCCACCCTGTCAGAGTCACACCAAGACCTACAAAACAAAAGCAAACAAAAATAGATAAGTAATGTTGAAGGATAGTAGACAACATGTTTATCAGCATAATTGTTAGAGTTTTACTTGTCTCTAATAGATTCTTCATGCTTAGTCAGTGAGTAGTGTGGTTATTATTATGTTGATGTTAATAATGGTAGATGAGTAGTGAAAAGTACTCAAGTTCTTCACTGCATGATAGTTGATGGTTGTTGAAGTTGGATTGCCTGTACAGAGGCTAAGAGTGTGAATGATGTGTGTATGAGTTTGTGGTGTTATGCCTGGGCTGCCACTTGTGAGATTGCCAGCCTGTTATGTAGTTAGTGAATATTTTCATAATTTGAAATAACGTCTTATGTAAAAGTGAAGGGTGGGATTGACATGAGATTGTAATTTGGATTTTACTTCAGACGATTCGACACAAAATGGCGGAATTGAAGACAGAAATTTGTGTGAGTCGGGCATTTACTGACCAGTGTATTGAGGAACACTCAATGAAAAAGCTGGGAGATGAGGGTGCATCCATGTGCAAATACTGGTAAGTCTTGCCTTTCAGTTGTTATTTTTCATTGTTTTAAACACAGATGGAACTAAATGAATGTGGAGTTAATCAGATTTTCCTAATATATGACTAAAACTAGGAAAGTTTTTACATAGAAGACAATTTGTTTCTTCATTTAGTAGAGTGAAAATTAATTGACAAGTAATGGAAGAAAGTGGAGAGAGTCATAGGGAAGGAAGTGATGAAAACAATAAAAATAATGTCAAGGCAGCAAATCAAATATCAGATGAGAAATTGTTATTGAGTGTATGCATAAGATTTACAGGATAGTACGCAGAGAAGAGAGGATACTGGGAGACACAACAAAGCCAGTCTAGAAGGGAAATAGAAATGAATGTGGTAATTATATCCATTATTAGCCTGGGGGGACTGAAGATCGATGGAATGAAGTGCCATGGATTCCCCCAAAGGCACACTGTGTAAGGTTACACCCGGGGTAATGGACTTGGTCAACAGTACATTGCATTCTCTTCCTTCAGCTGTTTTCATCAGAGATTGTCACACCAGATCATCCATCTCTACATTTCTTTACACTGACTATAGTACTCATGTCTTCTTTCAGTGCATCAATAAACACTCTCTTTGGTCTTCCTCTCTTCCTTCTTCTGGGTCAGTCAATCTTCAGCATCCACCTTCCAATCCTTACTGTCATATAGATTCAGATTCAGATATTTTATACATCTTTTGTTACACTTGTTATGCACTTGTCTTCCTTTGGTGCATCTATGAAACCTTTCTGGTCTTCCTCTCTTCCTCCTCCTGGGTGGGTCTGTCTCTCCTCATCTCTCTCTGCACAAATCACTTCAGTCTCCTCATCTCTTTCAGTCTTTTGTCTTCCCTGGATTACAAGTTTTGGTTCATTTGATTTGTTTTTTACATCATGTGTTTGTGTTGTACCATATGCCAAGGAATGGGTGTAACTATATGTTAAAGTAATTTGTTTTGCTGTGTGTCATTGGCCAGTGTTTAAGTGATTCAAACTTTCATAAGTAGAGGCCACAGAGATACTCTGCTTGGTTATCTCTATATTTCCTTCATTGATTATGCAGAACACTTATTGAACAATCACCAGAATAATAAAAATCTCTGAAAACACTAATAACTTACACTAGAGTCTTTTAAAGGTAATTAGGATAAAGAGATAAAACATTTGCAAGTACAGCCTACAGGGCATACACCAGTCTGGATTAACTGTAGTCACCATACTCAGTCAACCTTCCATCTTCATTGCAGGTTGTCTGACCTGCAAAACAAGGTAGCAGGCCATTGTGTGCAGTTGTTTGGTGGTTGTGGCTACATGACAGAGTACCCCATCAGCAGGGCCTATGTGGACGCCAAGGTGCAGACCATTTATGGCGGCTCCAATGAAATCATGAAGGAGCTCATTGCCCGCTGCATTTTCCGGTAGTGTTTCTGTGACAATGATGATGAGGATGATGGAAGGTGATGGCAAGAGGCAGGCTTTCAGTATTCATGTTTTCTCTGTTTACATTTCTGATACTTGCTGTTATTATACTGTGGCTTATTTTGCTGTAATATTTGCTACGTTCATTCTTATACACTGATGCACTGTAGTCTTTTTTTGCACTCTTGATTTATGATTTACTTCTCCCTGTGTGTAATAATTTCATGACTTTTACCTTGAAGTCCTTCTATTCTAACTCACAAGTTTTCGTGCTCTTTATCATTGAACTTTGTATTTGGATCCTTGTTTAAAGTTCCTATTATACAAATTTTCCTTTCTTTTGTTTTTTCTTTTTATTATCTTATGTATCTATCTATCTTGTTTTCATCCTTTTGTCACCTACCCTACT
Organism: Portunus trituberculatus; assembly: GCF_017591435.1. Taxonomy (NCBI): domain Eukaryota; kingdom Metazoa; phylum Arthropoda; class Malacostraca; order Decapoda; family Portunidae; genus Portunus; species Portunus trituberculatus. The sequence continues at coordinate 9,662,029 of NC_059267.1, forward strand.
CTGATCTTCTCTGCCTGCACTCTTGCTGCTGGAAGTCATCCCAGGATCTAATGGCAACACATGATTGACCTGCTTTAGGTGCTGTGCTCTGCATCAGCATCTCAAAGGTTATGCAGTGTGTCATAAAGCAATGCAAGTAATCTAATATTGTATGAGAAATATTTTATTTAAAATTGTACAGCTGTGTAAATATGGGTGATTTGTAAAATTCATTTGGTTGATTCTCTCCTAGTAATAGTATGAATGCAGTCTGAGAAGTGTTGATGATATAACATAGTTACAGTGTTTTCTTCACTGGAAATATTTTTGTAATCTATGAACTTAAGAAATGTAACAGCACAATGCAAATTGATATAAATCTTTCAAAGTATTTGTTTAGAATGATGTTACCAAGAGTTGTGGAATGCAGAATTGGTCTCATTACAGTGAAAGTTATTTAATGATGGTTTTCTTTCTTAATTTGCCTCTTTATTTACATCAAAGAGCATGAATGAAAGAAAGTTTTGACAGGGTCTAGTGAAAATTATTGGATTTTCTGAGGTTATTTTCGTGAATTTAGTGATAGTTCAATAAATAGTTTGCATCCCCAATAAGAAAACACTCCCAAGGATATAGTGTTTCAAAATGCTGGCCAACGTCCTGACAGTGTCCTTCAGTACATGGCAGTGTTACAACAGAAGATACCCAATGCTGTGTGGGAATATAAGATGTGCTCTTCATCATTATAATATTATATTGTAAGTGTGGCTTCATTGTCATAAAAGAAAAAAAAAATAGGACTATCATTGAGACTTTTGCCAGAAGTAACCATAAGGATTGTTTTATTTTTCTTAGTGATACCAAATTTTAGTATTCTCTGTTACACAAAGATACAGAAAGAGTTGCAGTATTTTTTACATGTCATGCAAGGCAGCTAAAGAGTGAATATGACTGGTTGTTTAATGTTCCACTGGAGAACTTCCATATTTCCAACAATCAAGAAACAAAATCAGACTGCCTTATTGTCTCATACATATTATCTTTATTTATGTGCTGCTTTCAATGAAGTCTCTTCACATGTATAGGAAAATGGAAATTGTGGTAAAAGAAATTGCAATTAATGGTATTACTTCTATTAGTTCCTATACAGATGTGAAGTATGATTAGTAATTAATGAAAGTATAAGTTGTAATGAGCTGGAAAGAAAAAATAGAGATACCTCTGGCTTTTGTGCTTAAGAAGATAGTGAATTGTACTCATAACCTCTGGGTGGGGGTGGTGATTTCACTGTGTGCAAGTATGTGAGAGAGAGAGAGAGAGAGCATTAAATCCCATATCACTAACCTCACGGTCTGTTGTTCTAAATAAGAATATGTTTATTCACAATCTATATTCTCCAAGACAGGTTACTGTGGGTTTTAAGACTTTATAGAACAGTAGGTCAGTGAGATGCATTAGTGCTGGAAGTGTGTGCAAACAACATGAATTCATTTAAAGATTTATTATAATTGGTTTCCACAATGATATATTATAGCTTTTTTTAATTTTTTTATTTATTTATTTATTTATTTATTTATTTATTTTATTTATTTATTTTTTTTTTTATGTAGGGAAGAGGGCCAGCCAAGGGCAAAAAAAAGAAAGTTAGGAAAAGGCCCACTTGAGCGCTGGCTCTCCAAAGAGTTCAAAAAGTGCCAAAACCGTCAGCCAGAATTAGGGGAGCAAATGCCTCGATACCTCCCTCTTAAAAGAAGACAAGTTGTAGGAATTTGGAAATACAGATGCAGGGAGGGAGTTCCAGAGTTTACCAGTGAAAGGGATGAATGATTGAGCGTACTGGTTAACTCTTGCATTAGAGAGTTGGACAGAATAGGGATGAGAGGAAGAAGAAAGCCTTGTGCAGCGTGGCCGCAGGAGGAGGGAGGCATGCAGTTAGCAAGATCAGTAGAACAGTTACCATGAAAATAGCGATAAAATATAGAAAGGGATGCAACATTTCGGCGGTGAGAAAGAGACTGAAGACAGTTAGTCAGAGGAGGGAGTTGATGAGACGAAGAGCTTTCGATTCCACCCTATCAAGCAAAGCTGTGTGACTGGAACCCCCAAACATGCGAAGAGTACTCCATACAGGGACGGATAAGGCCCTTATACAGAGTAAGCAGTTGGAGGGCGAGAAAAACTGTCGGAGACGCCTCAGAACACCTAATTTCATAGAAGCTGTTTTAGCAAGAGATGAGATGTGAAGTTTCCAGTTAAGATTATGAGCAAAGGACAGACCGAGGATATTCATTGTGGAAGAGGAGACAGTTGAGTGTCATTGAAGAAGAGGGGATAGTTGTCTGGAAGGTTGTGTCGAGTTGATAGATGGAGGAATTGAGTTTTTGAGGCATTGAAAACTACTAGATTTTCTCTGCCCCAATCGGAAATCTTAGAAAGATCGGAAGTCAGGCGTTCCGTGGCGTCCCCGCGTGATCTGTTGATTTCCTGAAGGGTTGGACGTCTCTGAAAGAACGTGGAAAGATGTAGGGTGGTATCATCAGTGTAGGAGTGGATAGGGCAAGAAGTTTGGTTAAGAAGGTCATTAATGAATAATAGAAAGAGTGGGTGACAGGACAGAACCCTGAGGAACACCACTATTAATTGTCTCAGTCCTGTAAAAATATACAAATAGATACAGTATGCAGACAATACTTATAAGCAGGATAGCTACACACACACACACACACACACATATATATAAGAGTGGAAGGAAGGAAGAACCTTTAAATTACAGACCGGTATCACTAACTAGTTTAATATGTAAAATGTGTGAAAGAGTAATAAAGAAACAATGGATTGAGTTTCTTGAAGACAACAAATTATTATCAAATAGCCAATTTGATTTTAGAAAACAAATTTATTGAGTTTCTACTCTATAATAGTTGATAAAGTACAAGAGAGAGAGGGATGGGTTGACTGTATTTATGTAGATTTAAAAAAGGCGTTTGATAAAGTGCCACACGAAAGATTACTATGGAAGTTAGAGGAGAAGAGTGGCTTAAAAGGAAGCACATTGAGATGGATGGAAAATTACTTGAAGGGGAGAGAAATAAGGACGGTAGTTAAAGATATGAAGTCCAAGTGGAGAACAGTAGACAGCGGAGTGCCACAGGAGTCAGTATTGGCGTCAATACTTTTTCTCATATATATAAACGACATGCCAGATGGAGTGAACAACTACATAAATCTGTTTGTGGACGATGCAAAACTGTGCAGAGTCATAAAACAAAAAGAGGATTGTGAAATACTGCAGGAAGACTTAAACAAGATCTAAAAAATGGGAGCTGGAATTCAATGTGGACAAAAGCCATGTCATGGAAATGGGAAAAAGTGAAAGACGACCAGTGGGAATCTATAAGATGGGAGATGGAGTAGAACTAGAAAAAGTAAAAAAGGTAAAGGACTTGGGAGTGACGATGGAAGAAAACAATCAACCAGTAAGCCATATTCATAGAATTTTCAGAGAGACATAATTTGCTAAGGAATATTGGATTAGCATTTAACTATATGGACAAAGAAATGATGAAGAAATTGATAAGTACTAAAATAAGACCTAGATTGGAATATGCAGGAGTTGTGTGGACCCCCCATAAAAAGAAACACATAAGGAAATTGGAGAGACTACAAAAAAACGGCTACAAGAATGGTTCCAGAATTTAAAGGGAGGAGAGACTAAAAGCTATGGATCTACCAACCCTGGAACAGAAGAGAGAGAGAAGGGATCTGATACAAGTTTATAAATTGATTAACGGAATGGATCAAGTGGATAATGAGAAACTAATCCTGGGAGAAGAATATGACATTAGAAGCACAAGATCGCATAGTAAGAAACTGAGGAAGGGAAGATGTCTGAGAGATGTTATAAAATATAGTTTCCCGCAAAGATGTGTTGAGACTTGGAACAGTTTGAGTGAGGAAGTGGTGTCAGCAACGAGTGTGCATAGTTTTAAAGAAAAATTGGATAAGTGTAGATATGGAGACGGGGCCACAAGAGCATAAAGCCCTGGCCCTGTAAAACTACAACTAGGTAAATACACACACACAAACACCAGGGACATCATTGTGAGTGGTTGTGTTGCTAGGACCTCCCGAGGGACACACTCCAACATCAGGCGTTGTGAAGCAGACCTGGACCGTATGTACAGGGGGAATAGGGCCATAAGGTGGTCCTGTCTCCAAAATAAGCAAGATTTGTGTGTGCTGTTTGGAGTGAAAAATGGAGGGAGAGGCAGAAGTAGGTGGCCCTGCCAGACATATGGTTTCAAAATATTCCACATGTCTAGAAAATGCAAGAGTTATTGAAACACCAATAGGACTGAGGAGATTGGGAGAAGATACGTAACACTGACAAGGAATTTTCAAGATTTAGAAAGGAAAAAGATAATGTGAGAAGGCTGATAAACGTGGAGAGGGAGATGAGATATATGAAGGAAGTATGAAAGTCTGAAAAAACAAGACAAATTAATGAAAGAAAACACTGAACTAAAAGAGAGAATAGAAGAATGTAAGAAAGTAAGAGAGGTAAACCAAGTGATGAAAGAGGAGATGAAGAAACAAAATGGTATATTAATGGCTACATGTTGCGAGTATGAGAAGTCATTAAAAGCCTACTGGAGAAAATATAGGATGGGGCAGGCAAAGTGGAAAATGGAATGGATGAGATCAAATTGGAGGAATTAAGAAATGCTTGGAAAAGGAAACAGGAAGAGGAAAAAGTAAAATTATTAGAGGCAGTAAAGAAACAGATACAAGAAAAGACAAAGGGCACTGTGATACAAGTAATTAAGGAGAAGGAAGATTTGGTAAGGGACACAGTGGACAAAAGGAAACGTATCCTAAGTTTTGGGGCTGAAGGGGAAAAAAATCCTAACAAGTTCATGAGAGAGAGAGAGAGAGAGGAGAGAGAGAGTTGACAAAGGGTGTTATTAAGTTAGTTCAGGACAGCACACAGGAGTTGGAACAAGAAGTGGAGGAAGTGATTAGATTGGGAAGGTTTAGTGAAGGGGAAAGAGACCACTGAAAGTGAGAATGAGATCACAAGTGGCAGTGGAGGAGATACTGGCAAGAAAAGGGAAATTGGCTAAGATACTAAATTTAATGATATATGACTAAAAAGAGATATGAACCTGGAAGACAGAGAAAAGGAGAGTGCTAAGAAATGAAGCTAAGGAAAAAATCAAGAAAAGGACAAAGATAAAAAAAAAAAAATTACTGGAGGGTTCTAGATTTGAGACTGAAGAAGTGGTATCTTTGGAAAAAAAGATCAGGTAATGGAAGAGGCAAGAAATTAAGAGTGACAGATAAAAATATAGATGGGTTGTTGTCTAGTGTATTGGAGGTTAGAGACTATTTGAAGGAGAAAAGACTGGATGTAACGTGCATAATAGAAACAAAGCTAAGGGAGGAAGTCCATGTTAGCTTTAAGGAAGAGGGATATAAAAGTTGGAGAAGAGACAGAAAGGGAAAAAGGGGGAGGAGGAGTGCTAATAATGGTTCATGATAATGTATATGTGGAGGAAGTGCTCTACAGAGATGGCATGGCAGAAGTAATGGGAGTAACAATTAAGACAAAATGAAATAAAAAAGGAGAATCATAGGCACATTTTTGCCACCTAAGACAAATACATGGAGATCAGAAGAACATAAGGAAATGCAAGGAGGGGTGATTAAGTGCTTGGATAAAATGGTAAGAAGAGATGGAAAAATGCTATTAGTAGGAGACTTCAATTGCAAAAGAGTTAACTGGAGAGAGGTGGAAGTAATGGACAATGCTGGATCATGGAGCAAGGAGATGTTACAGCTAACTATGATGAATACACTGGATCAGTGGGTGGAAGAATCAACAGGGTACAGAGGTGAAGAAGAACCATCATTACTTGACCTAGTATTCATAAAGAAGTCAGAGCCCTCCTATCATACAATATCAACTTCCAATGGGAAGAAGTGACCATGTAACATTAGAATTAGAAATACAGGAAGAGGAAGTGCTAAGATACAGGGAGGACTGCAAAAAGAGAGATTAGATTATGCAAGAGCAAATTTTGAAAAGTTAAATGATTTTTTGGTGGCACAAAATGGAGGAAAATTATGAATGGAAAGACAGTACTGGGGAAATATTCCTACAGAAGAATAATGAGGGAATGAGGAAATACATACCTATCTATAGAGTGAAGAAAAGTATACAAGATTGGTGTAATGGCAGAGAGAGAGAAAAAGATAAAGCTTGGAAGAAACTCAAAAAACAGAGAAATGAAAACAATAGACAGCAATATAAGGATGCGAGAAATGAATACATTAGAGTAAGGAGAGAGGAAGAAAGAAACTTCGAGAGAGATATGGTGCAGAAAAGCGAAGATGAACCCAAGCTTTTCTAGAAGTATAGAAATGGAAAGATGAAGAATAAGGAAACAATAGGAAAAAATAGTTAAAGGAGGGAAAACATACTAAACAGCAAAAGAAATGAGTGAAATAGTTAATGAGAGTTTCAAAATTGTTTTCACTGAAAAAGAGGAGTTTAAAGAACCAAATAGGACATTGCATTAGCAAAGCTTGCAAGAAATCATAGTGAACAAAGACAGAATTGGAAGACTACTAAAAATTGATGTCAAAAAAGCGATGGGACCGGAGGGTGGGCCCTAAGGAAGGGAGAGTAACACTGGAATGGAAGAGAGCTAACATAATCCCAATATTCAAAGGAGAAAAGTTAACTGAGCCATTGAATTATAGGACCGGTGTCACTTGCAAGTGTTGTGAGCAAGATATGTGAAATTGTTATCAAAGAAAAATTGGTTAAATATCTGAAAGAAAAAGAAAATTATATCGAGCAGACAATTTGGGTTTTGGACAAGATCATGTGTGTCAAATTTACTAAGTTTTTACTCAAGAATAATAGAAGGACTGGAGAGCAGAGATGGATGGGTGGACACTGTATTCTTAGCAGAGCTGGCACTTCTGTACCTCGCTTTGCACCTTTGTTCCTCCGTACCTGCAGACCACCAAATGAGGTGTGGAGGTCCGAAGCACGGAAAAATGTTCAAAAGTGCAGAACAGGTACGGAAAGGCGAAATTTTAAGTCCGTACCTCCGCACCTGATATATGTATATAAATATATATATATATATATATATATATATATATATATATATATATATATATATATATATATATATATATATATATATATATATATATATATATATATATATATATATATATATATATATATATATATATATATATATATATATATATATATATATATATATATATATATATATATATATATATATATATATATATATATATATATATATATATATATATATATATAATAATAATAATAATAATAATAATAATAATAATAATGATAATAATAATAATAATAATAATAATAATAATAATAATGATAACAATAATAATGTTGAGACATTCAGACAAGTTGGAGGAGGAGGTGAAAAGAAACACAGGTGTAGGGAGATGAGTTTATCCCAACTAGTTTCGCTGATGCTTCTTCAGGGGGAATAAACTCACCTCCCTACACCTGTGTTTCTCTTCACCTCCTCCTCCAACAGCAACAACAATGATAATAATAATAACAACAATAATAAAAATTAGAATGACCTCCAGTTACTGCTAACCGTACAGATACATTACAATGATTTGGTACATGCATACATAATATATATATATATATATATATATATATATATATATATATATATATATATATATATATATATATATATATATATATATATATATATATATATATATATATATATATATATATATATATATATATATATATATATATATATATATGGAGCTCTGATGTATTATTTCCTTGTATTTTGTTTTATTTTTTGAGGTGCTGTCCAGATTTTTCATGCGCGCTTTAACAGTTTTGGGTACGGTGCCGGAGGTGCGGAGGTGCAGGGGTAGGGGTGCGGTACCGGACCGAGGGAAAAAAAATTAGGCGCGGAAGTACAGGTATGTACGGACCATCTGCGTTTCGAGGTCCGGAGGAGCGGTACCGGACTACCGATATCCAGTATTCCAGTAACGCGCCCAGCTCTGATACCTAGACGTAAAAAAAGGCTTCTGATAAAATCTCTCATAGCAGACTACTTTGAAAGTTAGAGAACACAGGAGGACTGAGAGAAGTTATGTTAGATTGGATAAGAGATTACTCAAAGGACAGAGAGATGAGAACTGTGATCTCACAGTGATCTCATCTTAAAGTAACAAGCGGAGTGCCACAAGGGTTAGTGTTAGCCCCCATTTTGTTCCACAGGTATATGTAAACGACATACAGAGTGGAGTGAGTAACCAGTTATATTAATTTATTTGCTGATGATGCAAAATTACTAAGAGTAATTGAGATCTAAGAAGACTGTTTGCTGCTGCTGGAAGATATGAACAAAACTTATGAGTGGAGTAAAAAGTGGAAGTTAGAATTCAATGCCAAGAAACGTCACATAATGGAATCAGGAAAGAGTAAAAGAACATTATGGCACTATTTGATGGAAGTGGAACAAATAATGAAGACTAAGAGAAAAAAAGATCTGGGAGTGGTTATACAAGAAACTCTGAGCCCCGAAAAACACAAGAAAGATATTTTGATCAGCATATAAAATCTTGACTAATATCAGGGTGGCACTTAAGTACATGGACAAGGATATGATGAAAAAAATAAATAAATAACGAGTATGATACGTCCAAAGTCGGAATATGCAGCAATGGTGTGGTCACCGAGCTCTAAAAAAAAGATACAATTAGATTAGAACGGATTCAGAAGATAGCTACAAAGATGGTGCCAGAACTGTAAAGGAACTAACATATGAAGAAAAGCTGAAGGAAATGGGACTGCCAACCTTACAAGATAGAAGAGAAAGAGGAGACCTAATAACATTGTATAAAATTGTCAATGGTATTGAAAAGCTAGACAAGCAAGACCTGTTGCTGGTGACAGAAGCAGGAAGGCCAAGAGGACATGCAAAGATTAGGAAGAGGCAGTGTGTGAAGGATATTGGAAAATACAGTTTTCCACATAGAACAGTGGAAAAGTGGAATGCATTGAGTGATGAAGTTGTTGCAGCAAATAATGTGTATATCTTTAAAGAAAATTTATATAAGTGGAGATATGGAGACAGGACACTATGAGTCCTGCTCGAACCCTATACAATACAACTAGGTAACACACACACACACACACACACACACACTACTGACTGCGTTGGTTATAAATTGAAATTAGCCGCACACCGTCACATGAATGTGCCGAATAGAAGCATGACAACAATTATAAATATAGCGGGCTCACTATTCTAGAACAGTTGTTACTTCTTTTCAAGGATAACATTATACACTACCGTACACAAGCGTATGTCAAACAATTAATACGTCCTCAACTACGCTGTATGATCCAGCACCATCACTTTAATGTTCTTACCAATAATACAGCATTTATGTACTGTTCATATACATATATATATATATATATATATATATATATATATATATATATATATATATATATATATATATATATATATATATATATATATATATATATATATATGTGTGTGTGTGTGTGTGTGTGTGTGTGTGTGTGTGTGTGTGTGTGTTTCTCTCCTATTTTTGTTGTTTTTATTTACTTAGGATCGAGCTTATCCACCATCTCATGAAAGGTAATCCTGCCTTTATTCACTGAAGTGCCATTAAATAGTTTTTTACCTTCACCTTGGGATCAATCCGATCAGTTTAATTGTGACTGAAAGGTAGCATTTAGCTTCTCCCAGAAGCTAAATAGATATACAGATTAGTAATGGACAAAAAATAGAAAGAAAAGGTAAGCTCTACCGTACAAGATTCAGTTGGTTGGTTAGTTTGGATTAAAAGAATACAGAGGATGGGTAGCCTAATCTATTAACTGATGCTTTATTATCCGTAGCTAAATGATCTTTAATTGACTACTACTCCCAGAAAGATTCCAGTAGAAAGGTTAAGATAATTTCGGATAAGTTTTAGTTGCGAAGACGTCTTGGTACACTTTTCGAAAAATAGGTCAAAGGAAGCGAAGAGAAATTAGAAAGAGCTTTATTGATGGTTGGATATTATGAATGGATGCAAATTATCACCTTGGAAAAGTTTTCAGGGAGGGAGGGATAAAAGTGTTCGTGTTGGTTACTCAGGCGGTGTATCATAGCCGTGTTCCTTGTCATCGTGGAAAGAAGGAATTAAAACATTGTATTTGACGGAACTGTGTATGCATATCCTTTGCCGTGTTGACTTGTAAACTAATTTGTTTGTAAATATACATATATTTTTTAAGGATTTGTATTTATAATGTCTGTCGCTTTGTTCATATCATTTATTTGTTAACTTATATTTCCTCAAGCTCATGAATATTAGTCATTGTTATTATGTTCATGTGTTAGTGTTTACGTAAAAATCGAGGAAGTTTGCAGTTTATTGTTCATTTACTTAGTATCTCCCTTTATTGACTGTGCGGCTGCTTTACTTTGCCTAACGAAGTGGAAAGACCGCGCACAGGAAGTTGACTGGTGATACAGCCTCTGCTATCTGCTGCTGCTGCCTCGCTCACGATACTAACTTGCCTTTATTTCGCCATTATTTTCCTCCCTTGAAAAACTCCAAGCACTCCAATAACTTTGCATGCGTGATAAGTTCCCGGCGCTGATGTTGCCCGGGCGTTGGTATGACAGGCAGGACGTGCTGGCTGCGTCCTGCCGGCTATTATCAGACATATCCCTGTAATGTGCCCTTCTTGCTCGCATTCACCCGGTTCAGCAGGAGTAAAGCTGCTATCTGTTCCTTGCTAGTATGTTTTGCTTGCCCTGTTTACCTATATGAGTCATAGCATCTTTATGACGACTTGAATTTGAGTGTCTATCATTTTTTTTATTATTTATTTTTTCATATATATAATTTTCCCCCGGCCTTACATATGATGAAATCAGCTTCTCACGTGATGGCTCAGGGCTGGAAACTCTTCCGAAAAAAAAGTATAGTAAGGATGAAAAAAATGTTGTTAGTGCACCACACTCATATGTTAAGTTGAATGCTATACTGCTTACTTCATATTATACCAAACTCAACTCAACATATTTACGTAACTTGACAACCGTATAATAAGACGAATCATAATTCATATAATAGATACATGACGTTCTTTTTTTATTTGAAATCATAAATATATTCCAAAACTTATTTATTGGTTAGTCGTTCAAAGCACCGTGTTTGTATTATATACTTCAATATGCCACGGGCTATATTGGTAGACCTGAGTGTGAGGCATCGTACCTCTCATGCTAATGGCGGCGACTCCCCGAAATATTGATATAAAGCCAGTCGACGTTTTCTATTTTTGTGAAGCTATTGTTTGACCAAGCCAGGTGGGTAGCTACCAAAATAGTATGATTTTTGAGAAGTTTTATATTGGTCTACCTTGTTTAGAATACCACAGGAAGACGATCGTTATTCAAAACCCGCCAAATTTTGTATGTGAGCCAACTCAGAGCTTTTATCCTGGCCTGACGCCCTCTTTGGGAGGACATCCTTCCTTCTCCATTCTAGCATCAATAAAGCAAAACTAGGGGTGTAACGCATGTATTTGAAGATAAAAATGATATAGAACAACGTTACTTGTGCAAGATGATAATTATGTGCCATATAATAGGAGTAAAGAGTGAAAATAAGCGTTGTTATTGGGGGTACGGAGGGCGAGAGGAAGAGCGTCCGCCCCTCACACAATGCCGTCTGCGCAGTGACGTCACTGCCGCGCATCGGGTTCACTTCACTGTCTATCGTGTCTTCGCTTGGTGCTCAAAGCTATAAATTCCTAAAACCAATTGCAAAAAATACAAAAGAGCCTTCAAGAGTAACATTTGAACGTATCCGGATGATACGAGGTGGCGGAGAAGTGAACGTTGGGAATTTAACGCGAGATTAAAAAAATATATACGTAGCGGAGGCAAGTCAGTAACTGCTCTGGTGTGCTCCAGGAGACTGCGGGAGGAACTACACAGCAGGAATTTTGAGTGAAATATACATAATTACGGTGTACTTCGAGGAGCAGGCTGCGGTATCCGTGTCTGTAAAGGTTGGTAACATCGCGGAGGTTCAATTTGCTGTGAGAAAAGCCGGCGGAGGTTGTTGGTTGAGGTATAGAGAGTGTAATAAGATGGGAGGTGGAGCGGGCGAGGCGGGGTGACCATGGCGGCTGTGTCACGTGGTCCGGCCTGGCTCAGTGTGGCACAGAACGCCGTCACGCAAACACCTCCCAGCTAGACACTCCTCCCACACTGCCCCGTGAATGACTTCCCAAATCCCATGATCCACAATGTGCCAAGAGCCTATTCTGTGCTGCTCGTGTCCTTATGAACGCCCCTTGATGTGAATTATATGAAAGAAAAAATTATGGTGTTATGATGTATTAGTTTTTGTCCTTGTGACTGGTGTTTGTGGTGCGTGCGGGCCCAATGGTTGTGCTGGTGTGGCTATGATGGTATGTTGGTGTGTGTTGTCTTCCTCAGATGTAGTACCAGGTGGTAAAATTGTGATGTATGTCAAGATATGGTGATGGAAGTCAAATATGTTAGTGTAACGATTGAAATCAATGACAAATCATGATCGTTCTGGTAAATAATGGTTCCGTGTATATTGTAATGTTAAAGGGACTGAACTGACAGGGAAAATAACGCAATTCTCATTAGTTAAAATATTAAAACAGTGAACATATATCGATGTTAGTGTTACGAACGAAATAGATAATAAATAATCGTTAAATTAATTAGAACTCCATAAACTGCCACTGATTTTACTGAACCGACGAGGAAATAGAGGAAATTTCTGAGTTATGTCCGTCAAGGGTTTCAATAGGCTCCTGGTCCTTGGAGGTTTTAGCCACAAGGAGTGCCGGAAATCCTGTGTCGCCCATGTGGTGTGGTAGTGACGCAACTCAGTGCCGCTCGGATGGCAACACCAAGGCCTGGATCGAGAAATTGAAGTAAAACCATAAACCGCTGTCTACACTTCTGCAATTACCGTTGTGAAAAGCAAGAATGAAAGAAGTGTTTTACTTTGATTAGATAAGTGATGCAGATGTGTGAGCGTTAAAGACAAGGAATGATAAAGAAAGATCGAGAGAGGGAGAGAAAGGTGCGCGCTCCAGTATTGCGTCATTTTCATATAGCAAATAAGACAGTATCATCCGGGTTTAGTGAAATCAATAAAGTATCTGGTGGTTTGAGGAAGACAGGTGATGCAATAATTTTACTTCCTAATAGCTGATCGATAACACACACACACACACACACACACACACACACACACACACACACACACCTTATATCCGACGCAGGGTAGACGAAGGGATGAAAAATACGATTTGATTGTCGGTAATTGAGGTGGCTAAGGGATGGATGGGATGGTGAGCAAGTCCGCGCTTGTTCGGTCTGGCGTCATGTGTTGGTGGTGGCGTATCCCTTAACGCAACAGAGGGGTGTGGGGTTATGGTGAGAAGGGGGGGCCTTGCATCACGTGCGTTGGTGGATCACGTGGTTATCTCTCTCTCTCTCTCTCTCTCTCTCTCTCTCTCTCTCTCTCTCTCTCTCTCTCTCTCTCTCTCTCTCTCTCTCACACCTCTCCCTCACCCTCCCCAACCCCACCCCTCATCCCTCCTCCCGCTGCCAACTGTTCACGATATTTCCCGCCAAACTACATTGGTCTGTGTGTTGGGTATCCGCGCTGTGTGTGTGTGTGTGTGTGTGTGTGTGTGTCATCATATACGTTTTCCTTTCATACACGTGGACTGGTTTGCTTCGCCGAGAAAATAGTTAATGTTTGAGTTTTACTTATTTGTGAGCGTGGTAGTTATGTTAGTAGTTCGTGTGTTTAGCTTTATGATGACATTCAGTTAATGGTTTGTTGTGAAAGCTCGTGGTATAGTTTGGTTTCGTCACGTTAAGAGAAGTATTTAACTTTTAACTTCGTGAATAAGAATTATAAAGGTTATTCATTTCCCTATTTAGCGTTGCAGTCACTCGTCAAGAATTAAATGTAAGTGTTTGTTTCTCATACTTTCTGTTGTCTTGTGATAATGTGCGTGAGAAGAAAAAACGGCTCGTCCAGATTGCAGTAAAAAATAAAAAAAATGTCGCGTGCTTCTGGTGTATGAGAGAGAGAGAGAGAGAGAGAGAGAGAGAGGGATAGCTTTCCTGGTAACGGTTTATGTGTTGAGGTGTACACGTGTTGAGGTAATGATAAATGAAGCCGTGTCACTGGAGTGTGGCGGCAACCCACGCCGGCTTTTCTCAGTGAGTTTGGGTAATTGCATGACACATGGTGGCGTGGCGAGGTGTGAGGCTAATAGTGGTGTTTGTGTTGCAGTGGTTGACGGTGAAGTGCCAGAGTCTGGGGCGTGGTGAGCCGCCCCCGCGTGGCGTCCGTGTGTTGCAGTGTGCGACCAGTGTAGTGCCGTGTTCCGTCACCTTGTCCTGCGTGCCCATCATGTGGCGGGCGGCGTGACTCGTGGGTGGCAGGTGTCGTGGGCGGTACCATGGGCGGCAGTTAGCAGCGCGGCGCGGGTGTGTCGCGGGAGTGGGCGGCCGTAATGGCCCCCGCCCTCACTGAGGCGTCCGACCCGCAGACGTTCCACGTGGCTGCCCACCATCACCACCACCACCATCACTCCTCCTCAGGGCGCCCCGGCCAAAGCCCCTCGGGCCGCAGCAGCTCCCCGCCCGCCACGCACCTTCCCCTTCAGTATGGCGGGCTGAAGGAGCCTCACGACTGCACCGACGCCCACTTGGCCGCCGCCCTCGCCAACTGTTCGCGTCGAGCCTCCCGCCCCCCAGGCGCGGGTGGGTTGGCGTGCGGGCGGGAGGGCTGCGACCCTCCCCCACGCCCTCACGCCACCCATACTACCATGGACCCCCCGTCGGGCCCTCCGTCTCAGTGTGAAGCAGATAGTAGCACCACCACCACCAACACTCAGCAGGAGAGTAGCGAGGCTGCCACCATGGGCCAGGACACGACGCCTGACGCCATGGCGCCCCACAAGTCTCCTCGGCCGCCATCCCATGACGGGGATCTCCTCGCACTTATCGGTCGAGACTTCCCTAACATGAACGAGATCATTGACACCCTAACCCGCCTGGCGGACAACCCCGAGGTGCTGGCGGCGGTGGACAACGCGGCTGATCAGCAGCAACAGCAGCAGCAGCAGGAGCAGCAGCAACAACAGCAACAGCAACTGCAACAACAGCAGCAACAGCAACCACAACCGCAACAGCAGCAGGATGAGGTGCCCAAAGAGGAGCGAGCCAGGCTCCTCGTCGAGGAATTAGGGCGTCGTCAATGGCTTTTAGAGCGGCGCCAAGCTCGCCTGCAGCGTCGCCTCCGCCGAGTCACTTCCCGAGGTTTGAGCGCCACCGTGTCTGGCCAGCTGCGGGATTTGCTGGACCATGGGCATGCGGTTCTGGCCCAACAGCGGGAGCAGCAGGCGCCCCAAGATGAAGGGACAGCGCCTCCTACTCCTCCGGAGGTGAACCTAGAGACATTACGGGCGGATGCCATGCGAAGCATGTCCACCACGGCCTTGGTAAACCTGGTGCGGCGAGTGGAGGCGTCCCAGGGGCTGGCCAGGCTTGCCTCAGCCTCACACCGTGGCCCAGCCCGCACCCAACAGACCCCCGCTCCCTCTCCTGCCCTACCGGAACACACTCGGGTGGAGGTGGGCGCTGTGGTGGGTGAAATGCAAGCCGCCGCACACGCCCACACCCACCACGACTCCGACGCTACCGAAACTTCCTCGGGAGGGGAGTCTTGTGACGAGCTGGAGGGCTTCCCAGACACCAACACCAACTACACTCCAGTGTAAGTATCCCACACCCTATCTTTCTTCCCTTTCCTTCTTTGTTTCCATCCACCCTGACACTACACATGTAGTAGTGCCGGGCATCCATGCTAAGTCTTTCATATCCAGTGTAGAGAGAGATAGATAATCTGCTGCGGGGCGCAAGTGAGCCCCTGCCGCGGCTTGCTGGTGTGTGTGGGCGGGCGCGCCTGTTAATGTTGCTATTCAGTATGGCAGGACGCTCCGCAACTTGAACATAAGCTCATCGTGTTTTCCATGGCTGGTGTCACAGGAAGAAAGTGAGGTGCACGTGGCGAGGCTTTCTTGCCCGGCATCGTCAGGTGGTCAGAGGGGGAAGGGAGGGAGTAGGGAGAGTTAGTGGATTTGGTCATTTAAACCCGTGAACCTTCGCCCCCGCTCAAGGTCAGGTTTGCAGGGCTGCCAACCGTCGCGAGTCCACACGTTTGCCGGGAGACTACAGCTGCACCTTCCTCCACCGCTTCCTAACCTTGTGGTGTGGGCCGGAGCGATTCGCCTTTTGAGAGAATGTTAAGAGTTTCATAAACATTAGCGGGTCTTGTTACTCTTGTTTACCTGCGGCTTAGGGAATCTAATTTTCTTTCCAATGTTGCTCTACGTCTATTTTATACAAGTTACCAGTTATTTGTTTTGACTTGTGGTAGTTTGCGTGTGACGGCCATAGCATGTTTAAGGATTAGCTTCAAATTATTCATCAGTTATCTGTGTGTTGTCTTTGTGGCCTTCACGAGAGAGAGAGAGAGAGGGGGGGGTGGAGGGAGGTGACAAAGTAGAGATTATATTGGTTTTGTTATGACGTGTGGGACGTGTTGAGAAGGTGATGTGATAGTGGTGGTATGTTGAAGAGATGTAGTGATGGTGTGATGTGTAGGTTAGATTAGATTACTGTGCGTGTGTGTGTGTGTGTGTGTGTGTGTGTATATCATTACGTCTACCTGCCAGTTATAATCGAGTTCTGTCCTCTCCCCAGTAACCATTTCTATAATCCAATCCAGGTTTATTCTTTCTTTCCAACCTTTTGCTCTCTCTCTCTCTCTCTCTCTCTCTCTCTCTCTCTCTCTCTCTCTCTCTCTCTCTCTCTCTCTCTCTCTCTCTGCTACTTATCTGTCAGTCGTCACCCTTCTCTATCCCTTTACCTTGTGGTCAAGTATCGTTTATCATGCCCTACCTGGTATTCTGTTGATAGGCATCCTGGTCAGGCTAACTGTTATGGTAAACTGGCTCTTGTTCTGCTCAATTATTAAGGCCTGGCTCTGTGTGTGTGTGTGTGTGTGTGTGTGTGTGTGTGTGTGTGTGTGTGTGTGTTTTGGCTATACAGGTAATTATTGTTTTTTATTGTTGATTTTGTATTTTTTGTATAATCTTTTTGTATCTTGTATCTTATCAGTAATTTGTTTGATAATTGTAGTTTAAGAAAAAGATTAGATAAACCTATGGACTTAAGTGGTAGGTGAACATATGATCGGTACATACTTTTGTGGTGTTCATGAACGTTTGGACCTGTTTGGACCTATTGGCTTCCTACAGCTGCCCGTACGCTTTTATATAACTTACTCTTCGCTACCCACGTCAAATTTTGCAGGGTTGTGTTGGGCTAAATATGTGGAGGCGTTCGTATGGGAGAAAGGGAAGTACTTGTGCCCAGACCGGTTTGTTGAGATTTAGTGTTGAGTTCAGGAGTTTGGTTAGTTGGTTTGTGTACTTGTATGAAATATTGTTTGGCGAGAAAGTTGTGTGTTTAAGGATGTTTTAGGTTTACGTAAGTTGATTGATTCTTACACACACACACACACACACACACACACACACACACACACACACACACACACACACACACACACACACACACACACACACACTCGTGGGAGAACAGGTTGCACAGTACACATTTTAGAAACCAGATGGTGGTTCCTATTTTGTAACCAGATGCTCTCTCTCTCTCTCTCTCTCTCTCTCTCTCTCTCTCTCTCTCTCTCTCTCTCTCTCTCTCTCTCTCTCTCTCTCTCTCTCTCTCTCTCTCTCTCTCTCTCTCTCTCTCTCTCTCTAAACCTGACAGTCAAGTTTATTCCAGCCATCTTTCACCGTTTGAGAACCAATTTCGTCCTATAGTCTGCCTTTCCTCTCTTCTCTCTTCCCTTGCCTTCCCTTCCCTTCCCTTCCCTTCCCTTCTCTTTCCTTCCCTTCCCTTCCCTCCTTTTTTATTTCCTTTTCTCCATTCATTTATTATTCACTTCTTTCAAGCTTAAACACGTTACCTCACGTCCTCTCCTGATTATTAACTCTAAGAAAGTATCCACGCCTTGTTATGTTCCTTGTACCGCTTGGATATCTCGATCAGATCCCCTCTTAATCCTCTCCCTCCTGATTGTGGATTTCAGTGGCATATGATCTTTTCTCATTAAACCCTTCAGTACTGGGACACATTTTTATCTTGAGATTTGAGTACGATTAGACCATTTTATTGACATTAGGAAGGGTCTGTGGAGGCCAGAAGATTAATGGCCAAAATCTTCATTATCGTAATCCCCCACATGAGTTTCTGAAGCTGTATAAAATCATCAGATAGTAAGAAGGATTAATATGGAAAAGCGTCATGGTACTGAAGGGGTTAAGGGGTTAAAGTGTTGATCATTTCGTGGATTGTTTCTTCACGCAGTGGTCAGTAGAGGTTGAGTTTGTGGTTGAATGGAAGGTCTTGTTCTGTGTGTGTGTGTGTGTGTGGTGAGTGGTGGTGGGCAGTGAGGGTCATCTTTGAGGTGTCTCCTGCAGCTGCGATAAAAAGTAGGAAAAATAGAATGCATTATCGTTCATTTGCCCACTGATTATCTGAAGGTTATCATAATCACACACACACACACACACACACACACACACACACACACACACACACACACACACACAACTGGTATACACTGTTTTCAACTCGGTTTGTTTGTTTGGTTATTTACTTTCATACCTACTAACTTCTTTACCTTGAGACAGTTCGTGTTTATAGTTGAGGAAAGGTTGAGTTATTTTTACTGTGTGTGTGTGTGTGTGTGTGTGTGTGTGTGTGTGTGTGTGTGTGTGTGTGTGAGTGAGTGATCGTCATCATCTGAACGATAATACAAACCGTTTTCTTTTCCTTGTTTACCTTCAACTTGGTGTGTTTTTCCTGACCGTCCTTCTCTTTACCTCCGCTGATCACGTGACCCAAATTGGCGCCACATGATCCCGGTGGTGTGGTGCGGTAACACGTCCCAGCACTCTTTCTTAATTCTTGTAACCTTTTCTTTGTCTCTTTCTTCACCATTAGAAGCTTGAATGTTATTAATCTAAGTACATTGTTTCTTAATTAACTTCTCAACAACTTGGAGAGAGAGAGAGAGAGAGAGGGGGGGGGGTGTCCAAACATTGATAGTCACCAGGTTTTCTCTACCACAGATCAATGTTTCGGTAGCTGTGGCTCTCCTGTGTTTAGTTAAGTGACAGGGTGAACGGCTTTCTCAGTGTTCAGCCTTCTCTTTCACCCTTTTTATTCATTAGGCCCAGGTGAGCTCTTGACATAACATAACTTTACCTTACCTTACATTACCTAACCTAACCTAACCTAACCTTACCTTACCTTACCTTACCTTACCTTACCTTACCTTACCTTCCATTCAACGCTTACTCATCATGTATTTATTTCTCAAGTCTAGATGAATACCTTGCCTTACCCAACCCAACCCAACCCAACCCAGTTCAGCCCAGTCCAGCCCAGCCCAGCCCAGCCAAGCCAAGCCAAGCCAAGCCTAATCCAACCTTACCTTACTTTACCTTACCTTACCCTACCCTATATAACTTTATCTAGCCTATTTACTTTAACTTACACACACACACACACACACACACACACACACACACACACACACACACACACACACACACACACACACACACACACACACACACCGTCGCAGGCTACATAACGATTTCAGTGACTTAGTGTTATTATTGTAGTGGGTAAAGAAAGTCACAGGGTGAATCTGAGTGCTCTGGTCACCCAAAGGAGGAAATAATGTTTATCTTTTATCTATTTATTATCATTGCTACCTTTTTATGTTTACTTATTCTCATTTTCTTTATCTGTGCGCGCTGTTTAGTAAATTAAAAGGAGATGGGATAAGAATGTGTGTGTGTGTGTGTGTGTGTGTGTGTGTGTGTTCACCTTTAGTCTGGCTGGAACCTGCTGGAAATGTGCCAAAGTGCCCCAGGACGTCTTTTGTGTGTGTGTGTGTGTGTGTGTGTGTGTGTGTGTGTGTGTGTGTGTGTCGGTGAATGATGATAAGTGAAAAGGAAATCAGATTATAGCAAGTTGAGAGAGAGAGAGAGAGAGAGAATGAGAATGAATTCACCTCTCCATAAAATGTATGTAATATGGAAGAAAAGATTGATATGATGTAAACGAGTCATTCTCTCTCTCTCTCTCTCTCTCTCTCTCTCTCTCTCTCTCTCTCTCTCTCTCTCTCTCT
>NC_059267.1:9689958-9692458 GCF_017591435.1 Portunus trituberculatus
TGTTTTATTTCTAGTAGACACCGTTGCAACATCACCACCTCCTCCTCCTCCTCCTCCTCCTCCTCCTCCTCCTCCTCCTCCTCCTCCTCCTCCTCCTCCTCCTTCGTGTCTTCATATGGTGGTGGTTGTGAGGGAAAATGGAGGAGGCGAATGGTATAACTCGAACAGTTTGTCTTCACTGTGGCAGGAGCGAGTAAAGAGAGGCGGGACTTTTTCACGTGGCATTGAGACACGTGGTGAAATGTGAATAATTGATTGAGGCTGTGAATAACTCGCTCTCTGGTGGTGTCACGCTGTCTGTCTGTCTTCGTTTGTTTGTCTCTGTCTGTCTGTGTGTCTCTGTCTGTGTTTGTCTGTCTGATTGTCTTTGTATTGCTTATCTTGATGGTTTGAGTTTGTTTCTCCGTGTTTTCAGTGTTTTTTTTTTATTTAGTTTATTTATTCATTCGTTTATTTGTATTTAAGTTTTTCAGATACGTGTTTGAATATTTTTTTTACTATTTTTTTCCTATTATTTTTCTCTTCGTTTCTTTATTTTTCAAATTTATATTGTGGTTTCGTTCTTCATTTTCATATTTTAGTTTTTTTCCGTCAATTATTTTTTTCCTTTACTACCACCACCACCACCACCACCATTATTATTATTATTATTATTATTATTATTATTATTATTATTATTATTACTACTACTACTACTACTACTACTACTACTACTACTACTACTACTACTACCACCACCACCACCACTGCCTAACATTATACTGTCACGCTTAGTTACGTACAGGAATTCACCGTCATCTTTAAAAGGGTTGAATATTTCATTATCTTAAGTGTGTAGTGTCACGCTGAGAAGTATTGCTCTCACTCTGCCTTACAAGTCTGAGTCACGCTACGTATCTTCAGTCTTGGCGTGTCAGGCTGTGTTTGTGTGTCAGGAGAATGTCACGCTGTCTCTCCTGAAAGTTTTGTGTAGTCACGCTATCTTGTAAATTTTGAGTCACTGGAAGTATTCTTGTCACGCTACGTATCTTCAGTCTTGGCGTGTCAGGCTGTGTTTGTGTGTCAGGGGAATGTCACGCTGGCTCTCCTGAAGGTTTTGTTTAGTCACGCTATTTTGTAAATAATGTGTTGTCAGGCTTTCTTCAGTGTCGGAATGTCACGCTATTTATACTGTTGAATGTCAATGAGGATGAGGTCAAGAAGGTCTTTTCACCCTATCTTGAAGTGTCACGCTCTGAAATATTGCAGTCACGCTATCTTGGAAGTATTTTGATCAAATTGTCGTTAGTGTTGCAATCTCACGCTGTCTTTGTTAATGCTGTTACGCTGGCTTGGATATCGCTAGTCGTGTTTTCTTTGGAATATCGTTGTCACGCTGTTTTGAGTATTGTCACACTTAGCATTAGTGAATCACGCTAAGAAAACATTCCTTTTGTCACTAAAATTAGGATCACTCAAATACATCACGCTGTATTGCCCCCCCACCCCCAAAAAAAAAAAAAAGCTATTTTGAGTATTGTCACACTTAGCATTGGTGAGTCACGCTAAAAAAATATTCCTTTTATCACTAAAAATAGGATCACTCAAATAAATAACGCTGTATTCCCTCCCCCACCTCACCCAATAAAGTTCACGTTATCATAAACACTTCATTCACGCTATCAAAAACACACTGCCCATTCACGCTATTATTGCCTCAAAAGAACTTCACGCTATCATAAACACACTACTCATTCACGCTATAATTGCCCCCAAAAGAACTACTCTATCATAAACACACTACTCATTCACGCTATTATTGCCCCTAAAGAACTTCCACGCTATCAAAAACACACTGCCCATTCACGCTATCAAAAACACACTGCCCATTCACTCTATAATTGGTCCCAAAAAACTTCACGCTATCTTTATATAAACACACTGCTCATTCATGCTATTATTGCCCCCAAAGAACTTCACGCTATCAAAAACACTGCCCATTCACGCTATCAAAAACACACTGTCCATTCACGCTTTTATTGCCCCCAAAGAACTTCACGCTATCACACACTACTCATTCACGCTATCATGACTAATACCTCTTCCCGTGATGATGTATAATGAACAATGATGAATACATGAATCATCACGCTATGAAAAATTTATAAGAGTGAAAAATAACGAGCGTGAATAAATGGACTAAATGTATAATGAGTAGCATTTTGTGTTAATAGAGACGAGTTTTCCCTCATTATGCAGAGAGAGAGAGAGAGAGAGAGAGAGAGAGAGAGAGAGAGAGAGTTTACTAATGGAGTAAGATTGTCACTGCTTTGTGTATGTATGTAAATGTGTGTGTGTGAGAGAGAGAGAGAGAGAGAGAGAGAGAGAGAGAGAGAGAGAGAGAGAGAGAGATAATAGGACATGATCATAGAGAGGGAAAGAATTAGGTGATTGGAATAGGACGATTAAATAGGTTGTGGAGGAGGAGGAGGAGGACGACGACGACGACGACGACTGAGAA
>NC_059267.1:9714958-9717458 GCF_017591435.1 Portunus trituberculatus
TCGTGTGTGTGTGTGTGTGTGTGTGTGTGTGTGTGTGTGTGTGTGTGTGTGTGTGTGAGAGAGAGAGAGAGAGAGAGAGAGAGAGAGAGAGAGAGATTAATTATTTCCCTTAACCTTAATATCTTTCATTAATGAATATATACATAAACATTCTATACCTCTTTGGCATCTATTTAGGATTAAAGACAAGATAAAGAGAGAGAAAGAAAAAGAGATGAATTATTCCCCCTTCACCAGAATTTCTTTTCATTAATTAATATATACATAAACATTCTATACCTCTTTGGCACCTACTGTGGATTAAAGACAGCATACATTCTAACCCCGCTCCACCTTATTCTAAATCCAAACAGATTACCTTCAGTACCGCCCAGAAATTTTTTGCACTCTTTCCTCTTATAACTTCCCTTCCTTGTGGCATTTTCGGCTTGCTTCCCCCGCACTAGATACAATGATGGGCCTTTGCTAATGTTTCTGATCCCGTTTCATTGATTTTTTCCCGTATTAAGTAAGAGGCAGTGTTTAGGCTGGAAAATTAAGTTTGTTAGAGTTTGTAGACCTTGTAGAGTTATTTGGGTTAAGAGTACAGACGAATAATGGAAGATGGGAAGTCATATTTTGAGTTTTGTAAGAGGAGGCGGTGTTTAGGCTGGTCAATTAAGTGGTAGGAGTTTTGTTAGAGTTTGTAGAGCTTGTAGAGTTATTTAGGTTAAGAGTACAAACAAATAATGGAAGATGGGAAGTCATATTTTGAGTTTTGTAAGAGGAAGCGGTGTTTAGGCTGGTCAATTAAGTGGTAGGAGTTTTGTTAGAGTTTGTAGAGTTATTTAGGTTAAGAGTACAAACAAATAATGGAAGATGGAAAGTCATATTTTGAGTTTTGTAAGAGGACGCGGTGTTTTTCTCTCATCTTTCACTGTTTTGTAAGGAGACGGTGTTTAGGCTGGTCAATTAAGTGGTAGGAGTTTAGATAGAGTTTATAGAGCTTATAGAGTTATTTGGGTAAGAGTACAGACAAATAATGGAAGATAGGAAGTCATATTTTGAGTTTTGTAAGAGGAGGCGGTGTTTAGGCTGGTCAATTAAGTGGTAGGAGTATAGTTAGAGTTTATAGAGCTTATAGACTTATTTGGGTTAGAGTACATACGGTTGATGGAAGATAGCGAAGTCATATTTTAGGCCAGAAAATCTACGAGTGACCAAAAGTTTCCTTAGAATATGTAGAGTTTAGAATAAGACCGTAGAGTTTGAGGTTAGTTAGAGCTTATAGAACTAATGGAAGAGAGAAGTATGTTATTTTATTTATTTATTTATTTATTTATTTATTTATTTATTATTTTTTATTATTTTTTTTATCAGAAAGCTAAGTAACAAAAATATCCTTAAAATGTGCAGATTGTTGATGAAAATAGAATTAGATTACTTTCTTCTTCTTCTTCTTCTTCTTCTTCTTCTTCTTCTTAGAGTTTGAGATTAATAAGAGCACACAGGAATATTGAAAGCAAGGGAGACATTTTTTAGGGTCAGAAATTTAAGAAGCTTTAAGAAATTCCTTGTAATATAGAGTTTAGGATAAGATTGTAGAGTTTGAGTTTGTATAGAGCACGTGTGGTGATGATAATGG
Organism: Portunus trituberculatus; assembly: GCF_017591435.1. Taxonomy (NCBI): domain Eukaryota; kingdom Metazoa; phylum Arthropoda; class Malacostraca; order Decapoda; family Portunidae; genus Portunus; species Portunus trituberculatus. The sequence goes on from NC_059267.1 coordinate 9,716,583, forward strand.
GGGGGGTTGAGTTTGGATAGAGCACGCGTTATGATAATAGGAGGAGGAGGAGGAGGAGGAGGAGGAGGAGGAGATGTTTTTGGTCAGAAAGTAAGAGAGGTGTGATAGCAAGGAAAGGTCAAATGAAGAAAGGAAATGTCAAAAGATTAGATTAAGTAATGAGGCAACTATAAAGATTAGCAGTTTTATTTGAATTGAAAGATTGAGAGGAGTGTGGCATAAGGAAGTGAATGGAAGAGTTTTGCAGTGTGAAGGAATGATGGGAGAGGAAAGTGCAAGACGAATTAAGAGTTTTGTAGTGTGAAGGAATGATGGGAGAGAAAACTAAGACGAATTAAAGTTTGGAGAAGATTAGAGTATGTAGAAGTAATAGGAGAAGAAGAGCTTGAGTAGAAAAGTAAGAAAAAAAAAAAACAAAGGAAGAAAAGTAAAAAGCTGGGTTTCTTGGATTAATGAAAGCAAAAAAAGGTGGCAAGTTTTTGGATTATAAAGTGTAACTGGATGAAGAATATTTTACTTCAATTAACGGATAAATTCAGAGTATGGTTATGAAGAAGTGGTGAAGAGAAGGGGAGGAGGGATGTGAAGTAAGTGATGGTGGGAAGAAGTGATAGAAGGAAAAGATTGGAGTATGAGGTTATGATGCGAATGAGAAGTGATGTTCTGGGAAAAAAAATAATAACTTGTATATCAGAGTTTGGTTAATGATAAGGAGACACTGAACAAAGAAAAAAACTGAAGTGTGCAGGAGAGAGAGAGAGAGAGATGGTTTAGAAGTAATAGATACGAGAAATTGAAGTACATTTGAGCGTAGGATGATGTTTCAAAGTAAAAATAGAGTTTGGTTAATGATAGGGAGACATTGAATAGAGATAA
>NC_059267.1:9727458-9794958 GCF_017591435.1 Portunus trituberculatus
TCCCCTCCCCTCCCAACTTCTCTCCTTTCCTCTTCTTTTTTCTTCGCTTCCCATTCTTTTCTCTTTCCTTTCCTTTCCTTTTCTTCTCTTCTCTTCTCTTCTCTTCTCTTCTCACTTCTCTTTTCTCACTGTCTTCTATTTATTATCGATCAGTCTTTACCACCTCCTACTTCTTTTTGTTCCTTCTTTTCTTTTCATTTCCTTCTTCTCTCCCATTTCATTTCCTGTCCATCTTTCCTCCTTTTCCTCATCTCACCAATATCTTGTTTTTGCCTTCCCATCATTTCCTCTTTCTTCCCTACGCCTTTTACCCTCCTTTACTCTCCATTTCTATCCCCCTCACTCCATTCCGCCCGCCTCTCCCTACGACGCAGATGCATGAAGGGGTGGGAGGAGAGGGACAGGCTGGCCTAATGCTCTGCCTCATTATAGTGTGCATGGGAGTGGCGTCATAATGTGGGGCCAAGTCAGAGAGAGAGAGAGAGAGAGAGAGAGAGAGAGAGAGAGAGAGAGAATGTGTGCATGTGTCAGAGGCTACAGGGAAGGACTCTCCACAGACACATACGCAACACGAAGGGCGCGGTGCAGGTGGAGGAGGCCGGCCGGTGGAAGAGTGTGGCGCTGCGTGATCCCGCCCACCTCGACATGCATGACCCCGCCCTCACTTGCTTGGCCGCCCCCACCAACCGCACCGCCGTCAATGGCTACCACAGTCGGATGGAGGAAGCCGTGGGCGTGGGCGGGGGCGCGGGTGGGTGCGAGGCGGGCAGCGCATCGGCACGCACTCAGGGCATACGGGCGGTGAAGCGACGGCGTCTGGTGAGGGCAGGAGCGGGTCTCTGTGCCGGACTCAGACGGGGAGGCGGCAGCGGCAGGATCCCCGCCGTGCAGTGCAAGTGTGTCCCGCCCCTCACCTGTGTGCTCTGTACGCGGCTACAAGGGGTGACGCCCCCCGCCGCGCCCCCAGACCCCTACACGCAGCCGGCCAGCGAGCGCCACGCGAGGGTCGACCCCACCTATCACCCGGTGCTCTCCCAGCCGGCAGGTGAGGCGTGAGTCAGGTGTCATGTGATAAGTCACGCCACACAGGTACAGCTGGTGTGGCAGGAACCATTTACCTGCTTAGCTGGCTTCATGGTACTCACCTGGCTTGCCTGACTTTCCCACTAGGAGTCAGAGAAATTGTGACAGCATGGAGCAACACACTGTAGTGATTTGTTTTTCCCATGAGTCAGGTCACAGTTATCCTAGGTAGTGAATTATATAGAGGTATGCACGCTAGTCTCCCTGCAGGTCACACAACACCAGGAAGTAATGAGCACCTTTACTGCGCTGCTAAACTAGGTAGGATGAGAGAGAGAGAGAGAGAGAGAGAGAGAGAGAGAGCAGGGTTTAATGAATGTAGGTAGTTTGAGTCATGAAAAGTTTATTCAGGTATGTGCCTGGAAGTGAAACAAAAGAGGAGAAAGAAACTGTTCATGAAACTATTAATTTTACACACACACACACACACACCACTTTAGTATTTCAGTGCATTCTATTGTAGTAAATAGCCATGGATGATTCTAAGATTAAAAAAAAGACTGATTTCCTTGGATTGCAGGAAGAGGAGCACATCAGAGTTAAGCCTAAACTTCCTATGTTTAACTGCTGTCACTGAGCCTTGCAGTTCTTTGGTGCAGCTGTGAAGGAAGCACAGTGATTGTTGGTATTAACACATGTCTAGCCTTGAATGTCTTTTACTGCTTTGGACATTTTTGTTAGTATTCAGAGCACTGTGGAATAAAAGTAAGATCGGCTGTTTGGCAGTGCACACATAGAGAGAATAAGCGTTATGTTTACTTTTTTTTTTTTTTTCCTAAACCCTTTCACTGCTAGACAATGGTTTCATTTAGTACCTATAATTTATTTTTAGGGACTATCATTTTAATTTTACTTTGAGCTAATTCTATGGTGTAAAAAGACAACATTAACCATCTATTCTCCCTATTTTCTCTCCTGTGACCATGCAATTAATTACCGAAGCTCTACAAATGTTGGTAAAAGAGCTTAAGACTGTAGTATAAAAACATATTAAAAGTTACATATAGTGAAGGAATATATGTAGTGAAGAGTTAATGAGAGAGAAATAGAGCCAAATGAAACAGGTGATGCACTAATGTGACAAACTCTTTCAGATGTGTCTCTCTCCGAAAAGTTTGACGTCATGTTGAAGACGATGGACTGGCAGAGACAAGCACTCACCACCAAGACACCTCAGCTGAAATCCGTGAGGGAAAACTTGTACGTGGAGAAGAAAAAGAAGAAGAGTAAAGATAAGGAGGTGAAGAAAGACCACAAGAAGCATAAAAAGGATGGCAAGGGAAGAATAACTTTGAGTAAGTGTGGGAGAAGTTGATTATAGTTGAGATCATAGTTTTGCTTGGGAATTGATTTTATTGGAAGAGCTTGTATAGACATGTTCAGATTCCTTTAGTGTTGCATCCTGGAAGGCTTGTATAGACATGTTAAAATTCCTTAAATCCTAGCAGGAGAAAGATTGGTGGAATAAGTTTTTTTAAGGAGAGAGGACCAGCCAAGGGCAACAAAAAAAAAAAAAAAAAAAAAGAAAGGCCCATTTGAATGCTGGTTCTCTAGAAGATAAGTAGAGGGTTAGCCAGAATTAGGGAGCAAATTAATACTTCTCTCTTAAAAGAAGTCAAGTTGTAGGAAGATGGAAATACAGAAGCAGGTAGGAAGTTTCAGAGTTTACTAGTGAAAGGTATGAATGATTGAGAGTACTGGTTAACTCTTGTGTTAGAGAGTTGGACAGAATAGAGATGAGAGGAAGAAGAAAGATTTATTCTGCGAGGCTGCAGGAGGAGGGAAGGCATGCAGTTAGAATGAAAATAGCGATAAAAGATAAAAAGAAAGAGATGCAACATTTCAGCGATGAGAAAGAGGCTGAAAACGATCAGTCAGAGAAGGGGAGTTGATGAGATGAAAAGCTTTTCATTTCACCCTATCTAATAAAACTGTGAGTGGAACCCCCCGAAACATGCATAGAGTACTCTATACAGGGGCAGATGTGGCCCTTGTACAGAGTTAGCAGCTGGAGGGGTGAAAAAAACTGGCAGAGATGCCACAGTACGCTTAACTTTATAGATGCTGTTTTAGGAAGAGATGAGATGTGAAGTTTTCAGTTAAGATTATGAGTAAGGGACAGGCTGAGGATATTCATTGTGGAAGAGGGAGACAGTTGAGTGTCATTGAAGAAGAGGGGAAAAATGTCTGGAAGGCTGTGTTGAGTTGATAGATGGAGGAATTGAGTTTTTGAGGCATTGAAAACTACTTAATTATCTCTGCCTCAAACGGAAATCTTAGAAAGATCAGAAGTCAGGCGTTCTGTGGCGTCCCTGCGTGATCTGTTAACTTATGAAGGGTTAGTCATCTCTGAAAGAACGTGAAAAGATGTAGGGTTGTATCATCAGTGGAGGAGTGGATAGGGCAAGATGTTTGGTTAAAATCATTAATGAATAATAGAAAGAGAGTGGGTGACAGGACGGAACCCTGAGGAACACCACTATTAATAGATTTAGGAGAAGAACAGTAGCTGTCTACCACAGCAGCAATAGAACGGTTGGAAAGGAAACTTGAGATAAAGTTGTGGAGAGAAGGATAGAAACCATAAGAGAGCAGTTTGGAAATTAAAGCTTTATGCCAGACTATCAAAAGCTTTTGATATGTCTAACGTGACAGTAAAAGTTTCACTGAAATCTCTAAAAGAGGATGACCAAGACTCAGTAAGAAAAGCCAGAAGTTTGATATTATGAGTGTACAGGTAAATCTCAATATACGCGATAGATGCGTTCCAAGAGGCATCGTGTATATCAAAATTCGTGTAAAACAAACATGTAAATCTCATAAGAAACAATAGATAATAGGGGGGATGCGGGATGTGGTCCAAAAAAAATTGTACAAAATACTCTATTTGGCTAAATTAACATGTTTTTATTATTTACCATTCTAAATAATAGAAGTGTATTTAAAGTAAAGGGAAAAGCAAAAAATGATAAGAGAAAACAAAATAAAGAATACGTAAACACAACACTCACTGTGTCACTGCTTTCACCACTCACACCACAGTCAGTCACCATCTTCCTCTGAGCTTTACCACTTTATCAAAAATACACTTATCAAAAATAACCCAAAATACAGAAGATGATGAAGAATGTTTTGGAGCCATCTTGGTAAATTATAGGCAGATTGAAGAGATTCTGTCTGTACTCAGTGCTGGCATACTGCACATGAGGCATGAGAAGAGCGGGAGCTGGATCCAAGATTCTTTAACAATGTCAGAGCAACCTCCTGCCGCGAAATTGCATCCATGAACGCTTGGAGGGACGGTAACAAGGTTGCCCTCAGGTTGCTGGTAACACCACCTCTCCAAGTGGTGTGTGTGTAGTGCATTACTAATGAAATACCGCGGTATTTCATTAGTAATTCACTATCACTCACTGCCACGGAGTCCAGATTATCCTCGTGGCATGAGCGTATATGAATACTAAGATATGACATCCATTATAGCAGGCAATAGAGGAGTGGAAACATAAATATCGTGGTGAAAGACAACACACAAGCTAAAAGGGTCACAAGAAGAAGAAGCGGCCGAGTCGCCACTAGTCTCCGTCTCGTCTCGTCTGAGGGCGATGTCATTTCTGCTTTATTTTTTGGTATTCCACGTAAGATTTCACTTTATGCATTACAAAACAATCCTTTCTTTGGGGCAAGGTTTGTAAAAAGCTAATAAAAATGTTGTTTTGTTAACATAAATGCATATATAAGACAGTAACACCACCTGGAGAGGTGGTGTTACCAGCAACCTCATAGCAACCTCGTTACCGTCCCTCCAAGCGTTCATGAATGCCATTTCGTGGCATCCAGCTCCTGACAACCAATGAGCACTTTTTGGCGGGCTACCAATCTTCATCCGCCAACAGCAACGAATCTTTGTGGATGCTATTTTACGAAGGTTGGTATGTAAGCAGGAGGTTGTCTGTACCAACATAGACAACAACCTGCTTCTTGGATCCAGCCCCAGAGCTCCCACCTATCAGCCAGCTGTGAAACTCTCTGGTGTGCAGTTTGAAATTGCGTCTGGCACTCAGTTTGAAAATGTGGTTGGGCCAAATCGCATATGAGCAGACCGATCGCGCAAATTAAATTAATTATAATATTTTTTGGTCGCGTTATAACAAAAACGCATAAATCAAACACGTGTAAATCGAGAGTAATCTGTATTTGTATAAGTTTAAGAGTTGTATCCTGAAATGCTTGTATAGACATGTTCAGATTCCTTATGTGCAGATTGGTTATTTATGTAGGACAAGGAGAAAGACAGCAGTAAGGCTATTATGGATGTACAAGGAATACCCATAATAGATTGTAAGGTAGCACTGGAATACTAGGGAACCCATCATGGTCATGCTTTGTACAATTTGTTCACATTCAGTAGTAGTATTTTCTTTTGATTATGGATCTCCTACCAAGTCATGGGTGTTTTTGATCCGTTTGTGTATTTATGACACAGTAAAGCTTGTTATTTTCCAGTTTTTTAAATTAAATTATATTTCTCTTTAAATTTATGTAATTTGTTTGCATGCACCACTTAGTTTGATAATGCATTCCACTCAGGTATTGCTTTATTTGGAAAGTGTGTGTGTGTGCATGTGTGCATGCATCCATGCGTGCGTGCACGTGTGTGTGTGTGTGTGTGTGTGTGTGTGTGTGTGTGTGTGTGTGTGTGTGTGTGTGTGTGTGTGTGTGTGTGTGTGTGTGTGTGTGTATTTACCTAGTTGTAGTTTTACAGGGCCTGGGCTTTATGCTCGTGTGGCCCCGTCTCCATATCTACACTTATCCAATTTTTCTTTAAAACTATGTACACTCTTTGCTGACACCACTTCCTCACTCAAACTGTTCCAAGTCTCAACACATCTTTGCGGGAAACTAAATTTTTTATTATCTCTCAGACATCTTCCCTTCCTATGTCTTACCGTGCGATCTTGTGCTTCTAAAGTCATATTCTTCTCTCAGGATCAGTTTCTCATTATCCACTTCATCCATTCCGTTAATCAATTTATAAACTTGTATCAGATCCCCTCTCTCTCTGTGTGTGTGTGTGTGTGTGTGTGCGTGCATTATTTTCCTCTGATTGGTTATTTTCTTGCAGAGTTGAAGAGATCACTGTTTACTGGAGAGCTAACAAAAGATGGAGACTCTAAAAGGAAAAAGTCTTCATCTCAAGAGCCCATATGTAAGTAATGGTTGTTTTCTCTCACAAGCATTAGGATTCAGCTCTACCTTTACCTTGCATAACCACCTGAATGCCAGGCTGACATCCCCAGGAGACCGGTAGCCAGGGCACACACACACACACGTTATTTTTTGTTACCTTAAGAATAATGCAAGACATTTTCAAGTCACAGTGCAGTGCCTCTTTTTGTTCTATTAAAGCCTGTTATTTGTTGCCAAAAAGCTTGTATTGATTTAATTTTTGTAAGGTGATGTAATTTTTTTTGCTGGGTTTGAACTTCCTGTCTATTGAGTTGCATATTACAAGTGGTGTTTCCAAGTTACATTGAGAGATTGGAATGAGACTTTGTGAGTATTGTGTCCAGCATGCTGCTTAAGTGTAAGTTCATCATGTGCTTGTTATGCTTATCATCATTTTAGTTATTGCAGGGAAGCGTGTGATAATTATGATGTGATTCTGGAAGTTTTGCCTGCTTCAGGGTCCCCGGTAGCACTCAGCAGCGGTGTTCTCTCCTCAGTACCGGCCAAGAAAGTTCGGGTTGAGGAGGATGACGACTCCAGCTCAGTGTATGGCAGCAGCCTGCACTCCTCACCCACCGCCAGCCCAGCTCCCATTGACCGCTCTTCCCACAAGAGACAGTCAACCTCAAACCAGAAAAATAAACAGGTGCTTACCAACTTTTCCCCATGTCAAAGAATCACATAGAACATAGTGTTTATATATGACTAGATATTGTATTAATCTTACATGCTTGTGCCATAAAGGAAATCTATGGTGTATTCAGTACAAGAAACTGACCCAAGATAATTGTGTGTAACTGTCACTTGGTAATGTACACCATCATGTTCATAAATTGTTTTAGGTATTTGTGGAAAAAAAAAAAAAAAAAATATAGAAATTATGTTGAAGGTTACAGAAATGTTGAAGCTCACTAGATACAGCAGAAGTATGAGTTGATGTACAAAAGAGCAAAGTTAGGCAAAATAAAGCTGTCAGTGCAAACATGTCTTGAGAAGTATGCAGTGAAATGTCAACATTGTTCAAGCAAATTGCACCAGAAACTTTATGGCAACGGAAAATTTTGAGTTCTATGTAATATACAAATGCATCAATGACTGACAAAAAATAAATGTACAGTAATTTCTGTGTATCCATGCACAAAGAACAGCTGCCTGCAAGGCATTGTGAGGCTTCTGCCAACACCAGTAGCAATCAGTCTGTCTTTTCTGTTATGAATGTCACAGAACACTTGAAAGGAAGGGCTGTTAAATTAGACAAAGTGAATTTTCCATTAGATTTTATAGATCTTAAGGAATTTGTCCAACTTCAAGTATTAACTTAAAGAATTTCTTCAACTTGAAATTTTAATTGCATGAAATGTAATGTGATAAATTTCTGAGCCCTGAAGTGTTAGTTTATCAAGCAGCAACATTGTGAAGGAGTTTCTAGTTATTTCCAATGAGATGATATACACACTTCAGTGCATCAGTATTTTATGACACTTTAACACATTTCCTCAGAGATGGCTGATGAAATCGCAATCTTTTCAGACCATCAGTTCAAATTCGTACGACATCGACAACATCGTGATCCCACACAGCATGGCTGCCTCAACACGTGTGGAGAAACTAGAATACAAAGAAATCCCAACTCCCAAGTGGAGGATAGTCCCTTACGTCCCCAATAATGTTTATAGTTCAAAAAGTGCTAGTCATGAGGAGGAGGTGAGTGGCAGCGTCTCAAACATGTGTACTCTCTAACTCTCTAATTCTTGTAGTTAGTAGTTTCTCTCAGCTCAGTCAGTAGTGGCAAAAGATTCTAAAGTCCATAATGCATCATATGTAAGTAATCTTTTGTAGTTTCTTTGTTTGCTTTGTTTGCTCCAAGACTGTAACACATAGTATTGATGTTATTGCTCCATAAAGTCATTGCCATGTAGAATCAGTGAGTTTCATTAAGTTATGAGCAAGCTAACTAAAAATTCTCAGAACATGAGAATAGCAACCATCAACATCTGATACAAATGTCTCTGCTCTCAGGATGAAGACGTTAGTGAAGAAGCAGTGGCTGCCCGTCACAGCCGCAGTGAAGAATTGGAACGGAAAAAGTTCCTCCAGTACCTCCACATGCAGGTGACATCAAGGTCTTCCCGCTCCCGACGAACAGACTCCTCAGGAACTAACACGCCAGGTGAGGGAGCCATCTTGGTCAGGGTGAAGGTGCTGTTGGTGGCTTCCAGGGTATGTCATCATAAGATGATGCTCTTTGCTTTAAGGCTATTTCACCCTGGATGTGACGCTAGGCAGGACACATTGTACCGTTGAGTCAGGCTGACTTTAGTTGCTATGAGTATGCTCACACCATGTGTAATGCTAGGCGAGACATTTGCTGAGGTGGAGGCGGACTGACTTCCTTCTGCAGCAATGAAAAGTGTACTCTATAGTCCCTCAATGTGGAGGAGGTGGAGAAAGAGGAGTTATTAATGTTATCTTCAACCTTGAATAATAAGAGGAAAAATATTTGGGTACGTGAAGCCAATATGAAATGACTCGATTGTGGTGAATATATTTATCTTATTCAAGAGCTAGAAATGGATGAAGGAAATTTCAATAGTATTTCAGACTAACTCAAGCTCAGTTCTCTGAAGTTCTGTCATTTATTGAACAAGATATTAAGAAGCAAGACACGAACTACAGAAAATCCATCAGATCACGTTGAAGGACAGTGAGTGAGTGTTGAGTGTCAGGTCACTGCAGTCAAAGGTGGGAGTACCATGAATCATTGACACTATGAGTGGAAAAATTGCCTGCCTGGTGATCTTGGAATCTGTGCCAGCAGTGTGGCAGGCATGTGTCACTGAAATACACATCCGGGGTGAACACACTTTTGGAAATACGGCGAGACGATTTTGAGCCACATATCTTTGAACCGCATGTGTGGGGTGTCTTGCCTTTGGTGTGAAACAGCCTCTAGCAAGATCTTCAGATGTACTTCAGATACAAGATTAACTCTCCTAAGCTTATAAATATTCAAAATCAATGTGTTTGTGTATATTTGTTTGATTAAATTTTCTGTTTAGCATCCCCTACCTATTTTCTATTGTACTGGCAACCCCCGCTTAACAAAGGTTCATACAACTACCATCTGCTCGTTTAACAAACACCAAACTTGCTTTAATGAAATTTTATCCAGGTAATTTTTTCCAAGTTTGAAAGCCCTGCCGTATCACGCAAGCCAACAGGCTTTTGAACACACCAGTGCCTCTCGTGGACAAAACGTGCACCACTCACTCCCCTAGTTCAAAACAATAACAGCGTCAGCAACAGCTCGTCTTCCCTCGCTCTAAATGCCACCAAAACGCCCTGCAATGTCGCCTAGCGTTTTGAAGAAGACCATGAAGTCTCTTACTCTCAAAGTGAAGCTGGATATTATTCACAGACACGAGAGGCGAGAAAACTAATAGCATTGCTCGCCACCATGGCTTGACTCCATCTACTGTCTCCCATTTTCAAGTCAGCAGACTCTATTAAGAAGGCTGGTGAGATCATATCTTGCTTGCAAGCTAAAAGAACCACCTGAACTTGGGACTCTGCAATGGATTAAATGGAAAGCCTTGTGGAAATGTGGTACATAAGTTTTGTATGTGGTACAATGATGCTCCCTTTGTTTACATTCCACAGGTTGCCAGCTAGTGTATTTCCTGCTCCACTCTCCCTCCCTTCATAAATTTAAGATCATCAACATTATAAAGTTACATACATACATTAATGTACATTATAATGACTTATTCTTAAATTAAACTGCTTAAATGTTTAACTTCATAATTTTTACTTTCATTAAACCTTTTACTGTACTATGATGCATTCTCGCTTTGTTTACTCTCAATGGAAGCTCAAGTCAGGGTTAAACTTGTTATAATTGGTTTGCTTAACGAAGGTTTTTTTTAGGAACGTAACCTCTTCGTTAAGCGGGGGTTGCCTGTATTGATTTTTCTTACATGGTATGTATGGTAATAGTTACTATCAAATATAATTTTCTTGTTACAGACCATCCCCTGTCACCACGTCCTCCAGACCCTGCCAGTGACACTATCTCTCCCTTAGCTACCCCTCCCACCACACCCTTGGCCCCCTCAGAGGATTCCAATCAGTCCTCCTCCCTCCCAACAGTTGCCAGTATTCAGAGTTCCAGCTGTAGTACATCAGGTGCCACCAGCTCTAGCTTCACCACTCTAGTTGCTCAGGCTGGGCTATCCACCATATCCCCTCAACCCTCACAGCAACAACATCAACAACAGCAGCAACATCAACCTAGTCAGCTTCTCATTCATAATTCCCAGATTTCCTCTAACTCCATTTTAACGCACCTTCCCTCTACATCAATATCCACTGCCTCGTCGATAACCACCACAGTATCCTCCTCCCTGTCTTCATCCACACCCTCGTCGATAGCCACATTCTCGTCGCTCCTGTCTGGGGCACGCCGGAACCGCACCTTCAGCAGTAGCAGTGCCACCAAGAGTAAGGTATCTGCTGGTGTGGAGGAGGGTGCTCCTGAGAGATTAGAGGTGTGTTTCTGACTGGAGTAAGATGTCTAATTTCTGTGACTGCTATGATTAGCTTATATCTGTAACCTGAATGATTGTAATTTCATTTAGTATTTTATATGCAAAAATGTTAATTAGTTTATGCCTAAATCTTTTATTACCTAGTATTCATTAACATAAAAAACACATTTAAGTTACCTGTTTCTCCAATACCAGGGCATGACACCTTATGAACAACGTGTCTTCCCACTTAATGATGCCGAGTTAATGCTGATAACACGGGAGACAGAAGACTGTGATATAGGTCCTCCAAGCCCACCCTTTGATACTTCAGCCAATGATGCCAATAACTGTGAAGAGGTAGGTCCTATCTTAGCCTGTGGTTGTTATAAAGTGCTTTTTGGGCAGTGATGTCATTCAGTTTTTTAGATGAAAATAGTTGCAATGAAATGTGTACTACTGAAGAAATTAATGTGGTGTAAACCCAAGTGATGAAGACATTAAAACTGTGTGTGTGTGTATTTTACCAAAAGATTAACACATCTATACTGTCATTATAGTTTGCTAGTGTTTAGTTGCTTTCATGCAATTCTCATACTTGGTTAGCTTCCCCAATATTATATAACATGACATGAAGCAGAAGGGCCAGCAGTCTTGAATGGAAGTGTTGTGGTGTTCCCCAGAGTGGCCGCAGCACCCCCATGAGTGAGGTGACAGACTCTGCCCCGGAAGAGGATGGAGAGTTTGACGACACAGCTGCTCCCAAGTGGACCATCTCGGGACTGAAGGATGCCACCGGACAGTGTGTGCTGCAGATTCATCGCAACTGACGGTGGCCTACCTCGGATAAAGTGGACTACAGGAACTAAGAATTAAAGGTGTACAAAAAATGTCTAAACAGATGATGAAGTTTTATATCTTACTTTTATTTATTTATTCGATCTCTTTCATAGCCAAAGGAAAGGAAATGGGATCCTTTGTACATCAAAATTATATTCTATTTTATAATTGGTGATAGATTCAATGTTACTGACTATGAAATTCTTTCATTGTTTAAGTGGACAGGATAGGAACCAATATGGTAAGGCAAAAAAAGAAACAAAAAATAAAACTAAAAAAAGAGGGAGAGGCAAGTTCATTATATACTAGCAAGAATCAAGAATCTATTCACAGTGCTCTTTCCATTGGAGCACTTCACTCCGCCCTGCTAGTTACCCACCAGACATTGCTTTAAGGCATCACTACACTGCACTGTTAGGCATCCTGGGCCGTGCTATGCGGGATGAGTGTTGTGTGAGCAGTAGTTGTGGAATGTATTTCAGGTATGGACTAAGCTTTTGCCACTCATTTAATCTTCATCTGGCATAATCACATGCAGTTCAGAATGCAAACTAATGCTGTCTGAAGGTGAACTTCTGATGTCTTCAAGGATGTAGAGGCTTGTCAAGGGAAGGTTCAGCACTCCCAGTAAGTAGAGGTGTAGGATGTCATACCTTCTTGTCCCTGTGTTAGATATATATTTCTGAGTAACAATGAGGTCTACCAAAAAAACAAGTTGGTAATTATTGACAAGTCAAGTTTATTATACATGGTATCAGTGCCCTTTTGAATTTTCTATTTTAGTATTTCAATTTTCTCTGTCACTGGGCAAGATAGGCATGTTGAAGTAGGTAGATTAGGCTGTGGCACATGTGGGTAGCCTCCCTGCATGATGAGACTGAATTTTAAGAGATGAAAACAAGTGATAAAGTTTTGCAGTTTGCTTTGTATAGAAGATTAGATTACAAGTATGTTTAGCATGTATTAATCAGTTCATACTGAATGTAGAAAGGGAACCTTTCACATTGAAAGACTTCCAAGGAAATGAGCAGTACGGAGTGATTTTCAGTTGTTTACGGTGGTAGTGAGCTGGTGGTGTGTAATGGCATACCAATCAAGGTTTGAAACCTTTGTGGTGTTATGCTTGACGTCTTAGAAGTACTGGTACGGTGGATATTGGCATGTAGAATGGAACGTGTGGACCGGAGGAATTCAGTTATCTGTTCAGGATATGCGATCATGTGTATTAAGTGCATATTTGTTGATTTCAATGCCAAAGTGTTCAGAGGGACAGAGAATAATTCCCCACTTTCAAATATCATCCATAATCATTTGTACAAAACATTTAATTTGACTTTTTATTTTTTTATTTATTTATTTATTTATTTATTTATTATTTTTTTTATTATATTCTCCCCCCCCTCCCTCATGGATAGACCACCTACCGCTTTGTGTGTTGAACTTTGAGATTTGTTGAAGTATGGTTTGACAGAGGTTGTTACAACAGCTGTGTTAGTGCTGTGTGCATCAAGACTCCATAATATACGAGTAAATACTTTGAACTATGTATTTGGATAGCCCAGTGCTTTATGTGCTGATAGATTTCGATGTTGAAATGCTGGAAACATGGCTAGCATAGCTGACCATTATTTGGAATGAATGTTTTAATGAAAGGGGAGCAGTTGTTCACATGCTAGCTAGCATTTCCAATATCAAGATGGAGCTCCTGAGGAAAGAGCATCTGTTTCAGGAGTAACAATGGCCTTTATAAAGACTAAATCGGTCCTCTTTCCCAGCTGCGCCTTATGCCTGCAGTGGCGGCACAGCTCAATATACGCTTATGTAATATGTGTCATGGACTCCGAATAGCCCATTGTACTGTTTGTTTTCCTGAAGGAAAAGTAATGTTTCCCCTTTGTTATATTTTCAGGTATTTTATGTCTGTACTAATTGCTCTAGTGACGTTAAGGGAAAGGTGTTTATGTTGATGCTCTTGAGGAAGGCTCCTGTGTAAGAGGTTCTGTCAAATATTACTACTAGATATGAAAGTATTTGTATTTTATCAAACTTTACCCATCAGGTTTTTTTCAATGAATTATAGCATGTCCTCTTTAGAAACAAATGATCCTGTTTTCGTTTAGTTGTATCTGTATATACCATTTAAATTTCAATATAGGATGGGTACAATGGCATTTGTAAATAATGTATAGATTCCAATTTGAACAAGTATTTATATTATTCAATGTTTCATTGAAGTTAATACTTGTTGGCTGATCAAGAAAAAGCACTGTCCTAAGTCATTTCAAAAGAAAAAAATATAAATTGAACACTGTCTTTCTTCTTACCATTAACCTCTTTAGTGAAATTATATTAGGCTAGACAGACATTTTTGCCGTAATGAGAATGGAAACACGCTCTTTGTTTTGTCTTCGATCCCACTGAGCCTCACTACCACTTGAGCTGCATTACGGTGTCAGAGCTGCGTGTATTACCAGGAGGAAGAAATTCTTCGTTATGTCAAGCATTTGGAGACCATTCTTAGTCAAAGGAATATAAGATAAAAAGTTTAATTTCAATAGCAAGGGAAGGTGTAGCCGCAGTATTGTGCATGCCGGTAATTGCTGGCATGATATATAACTAGATAGCGAAGCTGATCGCCCTCTCCTTCCACTCCCACTGTGAGAAAACCTAGTCTTTGTGCTGGCACACCCAAGGTAACTAGCAAGCATAACCCTGTGACAGAATAGGTAATCATGATTCTGATTATTGTATGTATTTCAGGGAACTGCAACGTATCTCTCTCTCTCTCTCTCTCTCTCTCTCTCTCTCTCTCTCTCTCTCTCTCTCTCTCTCTCTCTCTCTCTCTGTGTGAAAAAAAAAAAAATAAATACCAAACGAAAGCTGACACCCATGCTAAAAACGTAGAAGAATGCACACTTTCCTATAACACCAGATTCTAAGAAATCCTGCATCCATAGGCTTGCTAGTTCATCCCTGTTGTACCACTCTCCCTCGTCCAACCACACACAATCAATCTGCTCACACAAGGGCAAACCTCCTGCAGACTCCACGCTGCGTCAATGCGTCACCACCTCCATCTGCCACATTGCACTGTAATCCTGCCGTACTTCACTCATCATTCACTTCATTCGTGGCCTTGGCAATAACCTAACACTTCTCATACCTCCGTTTAATTACATTGTGTTTATACATTCTTTCA
The DNA here is from genome assembly GCF_017591435.1 of Portunus trituberculatus. NCBI lineage: Eukaryota > Metazoa > Arthropoda > Malacostraca > Decapoda > Portunidae > Portunus > Portunus trituberculatus. The sequence goes on from NC_059267.1 coordinate 9,742,336, forward strand.
ACATGCCCAGGGCCTTGTAACATGCCATTTTTATAAGGGAGATAGTTGGCCAAGGGCAACAAAAAGTAAATGGCCCACTTAATTGCCGCCGTGGTACAGTGGATCCGTGCGTGCTTTGGGATCTGAGGGGTCTCCAAGCGCACGGGCTCGAATCCTGTCTACGGTCTGAGTGTAGGTTGGGCTTCCTCACTCGGGGCAACGGTTTCCTAGCGGGTGGGCTTTGAAATAGGAGGTACCCTTAAGAAGTATCCTCTTTAGCCCATAAATTCCCGTGAAAAGCCCACATAGTATAAAAAAAAAAATTTGTTATCCCCATGGGTTATAGTTTGATATACCAACTCTGCCATAAACAGTTCTCAGTCCTTCATATCATTTATTCCAGAAACGTTCACAGACACACACACACACACAAGCCTCTTAATGTGTGGCCCCTGTTCACCTAGCAGTAAATAGGTACGGGATGTAACTGGAGGGGTTGTGGCCTCGCTTTCCCGGTGTGTGGAGTGTGGTGTGGTCTGTCCTACCCAGAGATCTGTTTATACGCTCCGTAATGGGGAAGACTGGCTGGGTGACCAGCAGACGACCGAGGTGAATTACACCGCGTAGTGTAGTGGTTAGCACGCTCGACTCAATCGAGAGGGACGGGTTCGAGTCCCGGTAAGCGGCGAGGCAAATGGGCAAGCCTCTTAATAATGTGTGGCCCCTGTTCACCTAGCAGTAAATAGGTACGGGATGTAACTCGAGGGGTTGTGGCCTCGCTTTCCCGGTGTGTGTTGTGTGTTGATGTGGTCTCAGTCATACCCGAAGATTGGTCTATGAGCTCTGAGCTCGCTCCGTCATGGGGAAGACTGGCTGGGTGACCAGCAGACGACCGAGGTGAATCACACACACACACACACACACACACACACACATACCGTCAGCTTCCCACATCGGTTCGTTTTAGTAAGTAAGTAAGTAAGTAAGTAAGTTTATTTGGATTCTTCATGTGCATTACAGGCATAGTATAAAACCACTGAATGTACATAGATATTTCCTCCAGGATGACCAACTAAAGTTTAGCAACTTATTTCCAGTAGGGTCCCTTTTTCTATCCAGCAAGATGGGGCAGACAGCACAGGAGTCATTATACATATAGAAATGGCACACAGTAATACTAAATCTAAGACTTATTTACCTACTCTTCCATAAAATTAACAGTAAAGCCTAAATCTACATTCTAAGACAGTCATTTTTAAAAATAAACATAGTCATTTGATTCAGCAGCTCTTTCTTCATCCTGTAAATATTTCCTGAGAGCTACTTTGAACAGGTGTTTGGATTTTATGATTTGTAGGTTTTTTGGTAATGAGTTCCAGTCTCTAATGGCTGTGTGATAGAATGTATGTGCTGAGGGACCCTGTGCGATTGACATACAAAAGTTCAAATCATTATTTCTTGTCCTAATTGTATTGGTATCTGTTTTCCTTTGGTGACAATGATCTTTTTCAACGTAATCCCCATATCCTCCCTAGATTATGAAGTTCATCAATTCACATATAAATTAATTTCTAAATAATAAGTTGGCTTTTCGGCTAGAGTTAGATGTCACTTTTCTTACCTAAGAAATCTTTCGGAATCCTGAAAATAAATAAATTAGTAACAACAACAGCAATAATAATAATAATAATAATAATGATAACAACACTACTACTACTACTACTACTACTACTACTACTACTACTACTACTACTACTACTACTACTAACAATAAAGTAGAAGAACAAGAACAACTACAGGCTGTCGTAGTGGATAGGGTGATATGCGTGGGATAGGACAGATGTCCACGCGTAGGTTCGAATCCCACCACGTATCGCCTTGATACTTTGCCATTTGTCGAGTGGTTTGAAGTTACCTACATAGGTCACCATGACACCCAGGTTCTAGGTGGTTACACCAAAGATGCGCTTGGGTGGTGATATGGGCCCTAATATGGGTACCACTGTGAATAAAATTATAAATAAAATTGCCTGCGTCACTAATGGGTGGAAGCTAAACAGTGCTTCCATTAGGTACTCTTCAAGTTAACTACAAACGCTATAGGCCACGACATAAAACAAACAAAAAAGAAAAAAAAAACTGATAATACGACTGTCTCCCTACATGTGCCAGTCGGCAGTCGTTCTATTCGCCTCAGTGTTCACTGTTCAGGCGCAAGGAGCTTCGGTATCCGGACAGGTCTTGTTCATATCGTTCACTACAGCGGATCACTTCAAACACATCCTGTACGCAGCTCTGTTGTTGTAATTCGGTGCTCTGTCAGGTCTATGTCATTGATTTTGTTAGTGATCAACCTGCTTCTTTCAGGTTTTCCCTTCCTGTCTCAGCTGTAGGAAGGCGAGCGTCATTCTCAGCAGCGGCTTAACACACATCTCGTGTACGTATCTCCTTAAATAATAACCAATGATATCTATGTAGCTAGTTAACGAATGCACGACAGGTGATTGTTTTTTTTTTCTATCAATGTTCTATAGTTCGAAGAGAAAGAGTGGAAAAAAAGAGTATATACAAAGAAAAAAATTGAATTAAGCAAGAAAACTACAGTGTATTTCACCAGATAATTATGGTGATAAACAAAGGTCACGTAATACTGTACAAGGTAGTGACTTTCACATTGCACTTTATTTTTTCGTATTCTTAACAACGTTCACTTCTTCTAATGTCATAATTACTGATCGACACATGAACCTATGTGTGAATGCATTGGAATCAAATAAAAAAATCTAACAGAACACGACAAATTAATGTATCTACAATATAATACAACCTCTCGACAACCACTGCTCTTTATTGATTATGTACCCAGTAGCTACAGTTGCTTACACGTGTTCCTTAGCAGTAACAGGCGTCGTCAATTCTTATGGCTTATATATATTATACCGAACGCTTCTCCTTTCCAATTACATGATACACATATTGTCTACTTTGTTAATCCACTAATCTGAAGCTCACCATCGCACTGCTATCAATCACACCAATCCATAACTAACACTCGCCCGCCTCATAACTAAGCTGGAGAAACCTTACTTGCAAGCCTTAACATGAACTGAGACGCTGACGACACACGGGCAAAAGAAAGGTAGCTAGAATGCTCTCCGGTGTCCTTAATCCACGCGAAGATTAAAACCTATAAAATCGATCAGTATAGTAAGCAAGTGGGGGGCCCAAATGATGTTGCGGTGCTAGGCAACCTCTCGCCCCTCATCCCTCACCCCTCGACTCGGGCGGGCTTAGTTGCCAGAGGACTGACTTCATTTTTTTTGTTCCCTGAGTGTGCTGTACTTCCTTGATCTATCATCCTTCAGTCTAACACACTTTATCATTTCATAGTGGGTTATATTATGGTAACAATAAACGGTATGTACATAAAATAGGAAAGTTCGAGGTGTGTACAACGTGTGGGCGAGGAAGAGCTCTATGCAGGTGGTGGTGGTGGCAACGCTGGAGAGAGGCGGATCGCGTTTACTCGGTACAAAGCGAGGAGTGAGAGACGGAACAGCATAGTCTCGTTATTACGACGGGACGCGTTGTGAAAGATTTAGACAAACCGATAGAGTCACTGAACACTAGTGTTGATCAGTTGCGAGTTGTGGCGTTGTCCTGTGTGGTTGGTGTGTGTAAACAAGGGTGAGCCGCGGGAGGTAGAAGTGATGGGCAGTAAGCTTGCGGAGCCCCGAGAAATTGGAACCTCGTTAGTACAAACTTCCCTCCAAATGGTTATATCTGAAAAAGAAAACCTATGTCGTGATCAGTGTTACACGCAGATAAAATCTACACTTGCAGTTATTGTTTGAATATATACTATTTCTTCACGGGGCAGCGCTGAACTTGAGTAATAGTAACAGCCCGCGTTCAATTCACTATGTCAAATTCTGGAAGCGACATGACGAAGGGTGGTGTTCAGATGTGTCAGGTGGCCAGGAGCGTGACACAGGGTTACGGCGTGCAGAGCAGTGAGCTTCAGCCTTTTGGCGCCAACAGATTCGTCTCTCAGCAATCAGATATAGATCGCAGTGCTTACCAGCCTTTCAGCGTGAGAAAGGACACTCACCAGCCCTGTGATGTGGCGAGGAGTGCCCACCAGTTTGAAATGTCACGGAATGCGATGCCTTCTTTCGAAATGACAAGGAGCCACAGTCAGTCTTTCGATACCCCGAGAGGAATCCAGCCTCACTATGAAATGAGACGCAGCTCCGTGCAGCATCACTATGACATGACCAGAGGAAACACTCATTCATTTGAGCCACACAAGAGCGGTAACGCACTTTATGACATGGCACGAGGAACCCTCGGATATGAGATGGGACGAGGCAGTCACCAGTACGAGATGCCGAGGATGCAACCTTACGAGGTGAGGCCAACGCACCCACAGCAGATTCCTCAGCTGTACAATTATGATAAAGGATGCCAGGAATGTCCCGAGCCCCAAGACACAGGTATGGCGAAGGGAGACCAATCAAAGTCCTTCCCCGACACTCAGCAGGATATGGAGGTGCTCTTAAAAATGCCCAAGACAGCCCCACAGCCCACAGTGAGAATGAAACCAGGACAAAAAACGTCTGGACATCCTTTCGATTTTGCTAAGGGTTATGCTGAAGAGCTAGAAATGGCTAAAAAAGCCGCTCAGACTGCTATTCAAGCCAAGATTAAAGCGCAGGAGGAGGAGAGAGCGCATCAAGAAGCCAAGGAGGCAGAAAAAATGCAAGAAGAGAAGGAAGCTAAAGGAAACACGCAGCCCTCAGAGATCCTGAAGCTGTACGCCCAACAGCTGCAGATGATGAAAAAGGCTCCCAAGTCCCATGAGGCAGCCAAGGTACCCGTCAGGCAACAGGATGGGGACAGAGAGGGGGGATCAAATGGGGCTAAAAAATATAATGAACAGTATTTTCATTTTGAACGGCAGGGGAAACAAAAGCTCTCTGGCCCTTTCTATGAAGATACAAACGCAGAGGAAGAACATGGGGGTGACAATGTCGCATCGGCAGGTAGTGCAGATAATGGTGATCTAATTATAGACGGGGTTGAGGGAGACCCGCCACCTTTCGAGATGGCCAAGTACATGGCCCAGCTGTCCGCAAGGAGTGGGTGGCAGGAGGAACAAGTCTGTCGGGTGACGGAGAGCACTTCTGATACTGTTGCGAAAGAGGAAAGAAAGTCATATTCTACAACAGAGGCAACAAATTCCTCAGGTATTCCATTTTCAATAGAGCTGATGAAGAACCTCAGTGTGCCGCTCAGAGCTAGTGCAAAGGCCGTCGGGAACCTCAAGGGCAAGCGGGACCGGCAGGAGCTGACGATCGCTAACAAAGCGAAGCTAATTGAGCAGGTGGAATCGCGTGGCGCCAGGAAAAAAGCTGATATAGCGAGGGAGTGGGGATTGCGTCCATCTACACTCTCCACCATTATGAAGAACAAAGAAAAGATCCTAACGCAGTTCAAATCACAGCGCTACGCGGTGGGACGGCGGCGCATGCGTACGGCAGCCTACCCGGACGTGGAGGAGGCACTGCTTATGTGGTTTCGTTATGCACGTGCTGCGGGTATCCCCATCACAGGGCCTGTGTTGCAGGGGATGGGCGTGACACTGGCGCAGGAGCTCGGCCATCCAGAGTTTTCTTGCAGCGTGGGGTGGCTGGACCGCTTCAAGGCCAGACACGGCCTCTGCTTCAACCCCAAGAACAGCCAGGACCCGGCCACGTCTGGTACCTTCAATGAACCGCCTGACCGTGTCCCCAGCCCGATGGTTCTCACCCCAAATGATGCCGACATAAACTGTGACGTGTCCTCGCAAGTGTTGTTCCCACCAACCATGCCCGCCGTGGCTCCTGACGTCACCCAAGCAGAAAATTCACCACCTTCTTGGTCTTCAAATGCCGTGTCGGGCTTAAATAGCACCTTGGACACTGGGGACCAGCTGAACAAGTGGTTCCCAGAAAATATAGCCATGGAGGAATGTGGCCATCAGGAGACTGTGGAGGATGCAGCCAGCATGTGGCTTGGCAGCACTGTTCCGGCCTTGCTGAAAGATAAGAGTCCCAGAGACATTTTCACCGCAGGAGAGGCGGCGCTTTTCTACAATCTATTGCCCGACAAATTCTTGGCAGTGAAGGAGGAAGACGGTCACAAATGGACGTGGGTGAAGGAAAGGGTCACGTTCCTGGTGGCAGTGAACATGGATGGCAGTGAAAAGCTTCCATTGCTTGTCATTGGCCAGAAACCTGTGGGGCAAAGGAACAATGAAACAGATTCGGCAACTTTGCCTTTACCTTATGAGACCAATGACTCAGCAATGATGACCACTGCTTTGTTTAAGAGTTGGTTGCGTCAGTTAGACCAGGAGTACCAAGCTGCTAACAGGACAATAGCCATTATCCTGGAAGACTGCCCTGCACACTCTGATCCAAAGGGCCTGAGCAATGTGCAACTGTTTTTCTTGCCCACGGACACCACGTCCAGGCTACAGCCCTTGGAGCATGGTGTGATCCACACGCTCAAGAGTCTGTACCGCCGTACCATGCTGGAGAGGATGGTTGGTACCCTCGAGGCGGGCCGCAGATACGAGATTACACTGCGGGAGGCCATGGAAGTGCTGCAGCAATCTTGGAGGCAAATCAAGAGCGAGTTAATCGTTGAGAGCTTCAAACAGGCAGGGCTGCAGGCTGCACAGAACCCGGCAGAATCTGCAGTGCTAGGCGGGGAGGACACGCTGGTTCTTCTGGAGCGTGCCCGCAGCTTGGGCCTTGACATCCCGAGGGAAGTCACTTTCGAATCCTACTTGATGATAGACAGTGAGGTGCAGACCACTGTCGATCAGGAGGAGGAGGCGGAATTGAGAGTTGATTGTAAAGATAATGAGGAACCCACGCCTCCCGGGGAGGCCCTGCAGGCCCTTGCTACGCTCAGGAAGTTCATGGTGGAGCAAGATGGACCTGTCTCCCTCCTGGATACACTGGCGGACATGGAGGGCTGGGTAACGAAGCATATTGTCAAGAAAGAAGTGTCCACAGCAGAATGAGCGGCAGTTTACATGTTTCTGCTTGTCTTTTCGTGGCCATGGCATGGCGAACAATGCGTACCAGTCACCCCGTGGACAATGTATGGTGGGAATGGGGGAGGTCGCTGCTAAATCCCACATGGTCAACTTAATGTTGTGTTATGTTGCCAGTTTGGTCTTATAAGATGCCGATTAGAATAAAAACTGGTCCAAAGCTTGAATTGGTTGCTCACCATTCAATACCAGATTTCACATTCCTGAGCAGCGAGCAGACACTCGCCCTGTAACCTGTCACTCCTATTAACGTACAGGCATGACAGAAACGGATAACTATTGGAGTCGGCATGTCTTGCGGCAAGGCAGGATGAGCGCTGCGTTGTGTTGAAAGACAATCTAGCAACAATAAACTGGGCAATGGTGCATGGCTTCTTGCATTGATGACCTTTGTCCTGCGTGCCACAAATCAAACATTGTGTAACATATTCATAAACTCACCATTAAGCAAGGGAGAACAAGCTGAAAATCACTTCTCACGAAAGGAACGCCACACCCATCAAAAAGGGAACCACAAAATGACCATATTGCTGAACTAACCAAGGCTGAGGCTGGACACATGGCAGCAGAACACCGTCTGCAAGCTTGGGGAATGAATGTGCAAACCTCAGTGACGCCACAGATGCTTCAAGAAAAGTGTTAGTTAGAAAAGGCGAGAAAATGTAAGTTGGTTCCTATTCTGATAATTTGTTTACGAGAGAGAGAGAGAGAGAGAGAGAGTTTGCTACAGTATATGATTCAGCCTTGTGCTGAATCATATACTGTTTGTATGTGTGCTACAAGATAACTTTGTTTTATCTTGTAGCACACACACACACACACACACACACAGGAGGCGATGGCGTAGTAGATAGGTGGTGAGCGTGGGATCGGGCAGACATCCATGCGTAGGTTCGAATCCCACCACGTACCGCCTTGAAACTATGCCATTTGTCGAGTGGTTTAAAGTTACTTATATGTCACCATGATATCCGGGTTCTAGGTGGTTATACCAAAGATGCGCCTGGGTGGTGAAATGGGCCCTAATATGGGATAAATAAGATTGACTGTGCCACTAATGGGTGGAAGCTGAACAGTACTTCCCATACTCTTAAGTTACGTACAGGCGCTATAGACCATAATAGAAAAAAAAAACTTTTTTCATTTTTATTTATCCATTTCTTTTGTCAAACTTTTAATAGCCTATGTAAGATGAAAAACACTTTCTGCATGTTCGAAAAAAAAAAAAGACTAATGCAGTGCTTTATGCAAAACAATTCATTGTCACCTGTATCCAATAATCAATATACTACTACTGCAGCTGCTGCTGCTGCTGCTGCTGTTGCTGCTATTACTACTACTACTACTACTACTACTACTACTACTACTACTACTACTACTACTACTACTACTACTAAAGACACCGTATCACAGTTTGGTGGTGGTGGTTTGTGGTGGTTGGAGGGCGTAACATGCAGTGATGTGTCATTTGTGATACCAACCCAATTCAATCTATTTCGTTCTTGCGTAATAGCGTAACATGGGCAATGTTACCAAGTAACGGTGGTGAGAGTTGTCAATCGCCTTATGATGTCCTCTGCGTACGTCCTTAGGTCATTCTCTCAATAAAACTGTTCATATGAAACCAAACACCATGATTTTCCAGACCAATCAAATCAAAGCAGCCTTCCCCATCGCTAGCTGTTAACTTTTTTTTTTTTTTTTTTGTAATGGTAAAGTCCCTGTCTCATGATCGAATCGCTGTATGGTTGGACTGAAGTGATTTGTGTATAGGGGCGATGGGGGGAATATTGGTCAGGAAGGGGGAATATTATCCTGGGTAAAAATTATCCCTCGGGGAGATCTATTCTGCTGGGCAGCAGAACTGGTACACCGGTTTAACATTGGTGACAGGAGTCGGCATTTTTCTTCACTATGGAGACTCGCGGTCAGATATACCAGTGATGTGTGAAATGTGAATGGAAGAAATAAAGTCAAACAATAGTAGCTTTAAGATCAAGATGGAGGGAACGCCGTTGTCAAGACAGAACTGACATTACGACCAGCTGATAAGACAAAACGTTACGCGCTTGCTTTAGTGTCGTGCAGGACAGTGACGAGGTGAACGTGTGCTGCCATGTGACGCACTGGGTGGAGAAGAGACTAATAGACTAAGAATTCATTGGAAGTTAGTCAGAAAGACAGGAGAATCTGTGCCCGGGATTAGCTACAGGAGACATGGCGCTGTTCCCTGCCTACTCTGGTGAAGGTGAGTGACAGGGACATGTGATGTGCTGACGTTTTTGCACTTTTATATTAATGTAATAAAAAAAAAATAAGGAAGTTGGGCACTCTCTTAAAGAATCCGTCCCGCCTGCTCGCCTTGATTCAAGAATAGGACCTCCTTTCTAATCATTAAAACAAGCGATAAACCTACAGAGTTTCACCACCTTGCCCTTTCTGGACGAAACTATTTTTTTTCTGGTAGATTTCGGCTTGCTTTTAATTAAAATACCACTTATTTTTGGCGTAAATCAACCAATTTTTTTTTTACAGCCCCGAAACATATTGTGATTTGCATAAAAAAACAACTGGTAAATTAATTAAAAACAAGCTGAAATCTACCAGAAAAATTAGTTTCGTCCAGAAATGAACCTAACCTAAGCTAACCTAACCTAACCTAACCTAACCTAACCAAACCAAACCTAATCTGACCTAACCTAACGTAATTAAACCTATCTTAACTAAACCTAACCTCAGGGGCAGTCGTGATTGGTGGAAATAATTATGCTTTTTTTTTATTGGCCTCTGCTTCAGTTTCAAAGAATAAAACCAATCAGCGTAAACAATTAAGCGCATGCTCAGACAATGGTATGTCACGGAGCCCGCTGAGCCGCCGTGAGCGCATGACACCATCAGTGTGTGGCAGGGTTTGATGCGGGAGGCTATTGTCACGACTCATCACCAAAACACCAAAACACGCTTAAATTTTAAAAAGTCTGTGTCGCCATTCAAAAAGGTTGCACCTAGTATATATGGGGTTCAAATTACTCGTAATCAGGAGCTCTATCTCTTGAGGTGAGTAAAAAACACGTAGCTGATTGTGGTGAAACTCTGCAGTAATACCAAACAAGCATGCAAGATGATAAAATACTTACTATACAACATGTCTGTGATGTTTTTAATGTGGGGACGGCTTTTGTAAGGCTATAGTAATTGAATGAATATTCCGGTGCATGCAGAATCTAAGTCCACAATGATTTGGTTGGTTGTTACAGTTTCGTACAATAAACTCTAGATGATTTGTTTGGATAATCTTACCAATAGGACCTCCTAACGGAGCAGTAAAATACTCGCATTTAGTGATAAAGTACTGAAAGCACAATACGTTTCTTGTGGTTTTATTTGGGGGACAGCCTTAGTGTGTCGTACACAAGCCTTCAAATGTGCGGTGTTCGGCGAGTCTTCTCTAAGTCCAGCAAGCTGTCGTTAGCCACGCTCCAGCCAGTGATTTCTAATATGGCGGCAGACAGGTGTATGGATTGTGACCTTGGGTTATTTGCATTTGTTTTGAAATATAGTTAGGTTTGTTAAGGTTAGGGTTAGGTTAGTAAATTTTCCTAATTTTTCGTTAAAAACGGGTGTTTTTGTCTTTAGAATTTTTCCCTGGATCGCCATATTTCGCCTCTTGGCTCCCCCCCTAAAACCCCCAATTCCCCACAGTCCCCCAAACTTGCTGGAGCAGGTGGGGGGGGGTGGGATGGAGGAAAAGGAAGAGGTTCTATTCTTGACTTTTACCCAACTTCGCTGCCACTAGACAGCAGACAGCATTTTTTTCTTGTGTGTGTGTGTGTAGAGAGAGAGAGTCTTGTGTGTGTGTAGAGAGAGTGAGTCTTGTGTGTGTGTGCGTGCGTGAGTGCATGTGTGTTGTTGACCAATAGCGTGGCTTCATATATGTGACATCAAATCAGTTGTAGAAGTAAGAAAAAAATGACGCCGTCTTGTGACGTAAAAGTATATACTTTCTCTCTCTCTCTCTCTCTCTCTCTCTCTCTCTCTCTCTCTCTCTCTCTCTCTCTCTCTCTCTCTCTCATTGATCAATAGCGTAGCTTCATATATGTGACGTCAAATCAGCTGGGTGGAGGAGCTGTGAAGGCAGAGCCATGAATCAAGGCGAGTGGGTGGGACGTATTCTTTAAGAGAGTGCCGGAAGTTGAATGAAAGACACATTGTATTCATAGCTGCCAGCATATCCTACAGTGCAGTATACTACCTTCCAGGCTGTGCATCTCAGCCTGATGGTGCTTCCCTTGCTTGGCTGTGCAATGGAAGCTGTCCGCCAGAGGTCGGCCAGCTGCCACCCACTCAAAGGTAATGGTCCAGTATTTGCATTTAAGCCATAGTTGTAGTATGAATTAGTAACCCTGAATATTGTTGATTGTGGGTGTTTGTTAGCTTACAAAAATCTAACCTGTAAAATTAGGATCAGTCATACTCCACATTTTTGTTTTATTTATTTTTTCATTATTATTATTAATAGTATTAGTACAAGTATTTAGTTTTTTACTTTTAGATGTAAATTGTTTTGTAAGTAGTGTTAATTATGTTTGGGATTTTTGTATCAATTATGCTGTTGGTTTTGTGAATATTGTGGAGACATGACTTATTGGAATTCCACACTTTATACTTCAGTTGTCAGTATACCTGGATTTTTGTTTCTTAGAAATTATTCACTCTCTGGTATTGCCAAACATTGTGTGGGTATATATGTAAGGAATGATATTAAAGTAGGTCAAATTCTTAATGATTATCCTAATACATTGGGATAAATCTACATGAGCTTCAGATTTATATTTTATTTGTTTATAGACCACCTAGTATTACCTGTTAGGGAAATGTTGAATTGTTATCTTTTATCAGCTCTTTTTGTTTTGGTAAAGAAGTGATTTTACTGGGCAATTTTAACTTAAAGTTTATAGATTGGTCTGGGTTGGTATCAGTGGCAACCTTGCCCTTAGCAGATTATTTCTTGACATGTTTAAATCTCTTAGTGTAACTCACTGGGTCTTTTCCCCCCACATTTCATCAATCTGGGAATATTTTAGACTTGGTCTGTACCTCTGGTGATGGCCATGGTTCAGATGTGTGTTTTGTTAAACCCTTCCCCCCCACCTTTTTTTTTTTTCTCTCCCCACATTATGGCCTATAGCACATGTAGGCATACTTGAAGAGTATATGTGGGAAGCACTGTTAAGCTTCCGCCCATTAGTAACGCAGGCAATTTTATTTATAGTGGTACCCATATTAGGGCTCATATCACCACCCAAGTGCATCTTTGGTGTAACCACTGGAACTTGGGTATCATGGTGACATGTAAGTCACTCAACTAATGGCATAGCTTCAAAGCGGTACATGGTGGGATTCGAACCTATGCTTAGACGTCTGCCCAATCCCACGCTCGCCACCTTATCCACTACACCGACACCTCCCTACTGCTGTGGTCATGTGGGCATTTTATTTAGATGTTCTTTTATTGTGTCGTGCTGTTAAACCATCTAAGAATTTGGAGTGGTTTAGGTTTGATTTTAAGCTAATTAAGGTTTACTTGTCATATATTAATTGGAACATGGAATTTATGTGTTGTCATTTAAATCAGTGCTACTCAAGATTCATCTCTGTTCTAACTTATATATTTAAGGTTGCTGTTCCTGTAAAGGCCAATTGTCCCACTAAACCCCCTTGGACACAGAAGTTGTCAGCCAGATTACAAGCTAGGAGAAGTACAGTTTGGAGGCAGTGTAAACAGTTAAGGAGACAAGTTGGTCGAAAGTCTCCTCTAGTTGTACACAGTTGGTTTTCTTTTAGAGATCTGAATATCCAGTTTAAAAGTAATGTTACCAATGCCATGTCCCAATATGAGAGTAACCTTGCTGCAAGTGGTGACATGAAACGTTTCAACATTACTTTCATCAAAAGCAGAGCCGTTTCTAGCTTTGTGGGGGCCCTAGGCAAGATGATGTTTGGGGGGGCCCTAGATTTCAATTTTTCGTCGGAGCCCCTGGGTGACTTAGGAAATTTAAATTTTCCAAACTACCCAGGGGGCCCCCTGGTGGCTTGGGAGCCCTAGGCAATTGCCTTGTTCGCCTATAGCTAGAAACGGCCCTGATCAAAAGAAAGTAAATTGTCCTTCTGTGGGTCTGTTGTTGGTGGAGGATTTGTGCTGAGATGAAAATAGTGCTATGGCCACTCATTTGGCTAATTACTTTTCCTCTGCATTTGTCACCTCATCCCTAGCCTCACCAGGTCTCTGCTACACAGTTTTTGTTCAGCACAATTTTCTTACATGAGATTGTTAAAGCATTGTTTATATTAAGAGTCATCCAGGTGTGGCCCTGATTGACTTCCCAATATTTTATTTTGTAATTGTGCTGTTGTCTTGTCTTATCCTTTGTTCCCTATCTTTACTAAGAGTGCGTCTTGTATGCAGTTTCCATCACTATGGAAAATAGCAGATGTTTTCCTCTTTAAGGGTGTTGCTCACTCTAGTGAGTCTAGTCCCTGCAATTACAGACCTATCATCATGATTTCTGTTTGCTCCAAAACCCTGGAAAGACTTATTGTTTCCAGACTTTATGAATATTTAAATGTTAATAATTTATTGTCAGCTTTCTAAGTTGGTTTTTGTTCTGGTTTGTCTGTTTCTGATCAGTTACTACTAGCCTATATGACTGTTAGTGTTCAAATGGACTTTGGAAATGATGTTAATGTATTATATTTTGACTGTCGTTAAGCATTTGCTTTGTTAATCAAACTTTTATTAACTAAATTGTCCCTAATTGGTATTGGTAACCCATTGTTGGGGTGGATCAAGGACTTCCTGACTGGTGGAGTAATGAAGATAGGTTTACATGGTTCCTCGAGTAACGCAGTGAAAGTTTCTAGTGGTCTACCTCAAGGCTCTGTTATTGGTCTCATTTTATTCATGATGTTTATAAATGATATTGCCTCTGGACTTTAGTAGATTTGCTCTCTTTGCTGATGATTTAAAGTTATATCTGGCTTTTCCTGTAAATACTTCATATTGCATTGGGGCCAACCTAACACTTTTCAGAGTGACATATCTTTACTGTACCTCAGGAGCCAGTCTTGGGGTCTCTCTTTTTCAGTCAACAAATGTGCCTGTATCCATTTTTTAGATTTAATTCCATCCCTATTACTGACTTCTTCATTGGTACCCTTCCAGTTCCAAATAAATCTTTAGTCAGGGATCTTGCAGCTGTATTCTTAAACACTACCATCCACCTTTGTCACTTGAAGGATACCATCTGGGAGAAATAGGTATTCTTAAGAGCAAACACTACCTTCCCGCAGCTTGGGAAGGCAATGCTCAGGCAAGATTTACCTTTGGCCACGAAGGTAAACCAAAACCCAGGTCTTTGTCATTACCTTTGTATAAGTTTTGCCTAAATACCTATTATTATTATTTTTTGTGTGAACTAAATTATTTTAAAAACAAAAATATATAGATTATCGTTCAAATAGCCTACTTTACAAAAATTATGATTGGAACCAAACCCAGGAAGTAGGAACAACAACTGTTAACATCACCGCCAGTGCCAGTTTCAATCACCGTATCTCCTCTCCTAAGTTTTCTATAAAATTCTACTTAGCTTATGATCAGTTGTATATCTTTATTGCTTGATAAATTCCCATTTATGAAGATAGCTGGTGGACTGTCCTCTTCCTATAGCCTGCACAGTTGGTGGTGACGATTCTTTCCTGTTTTAACCCCTTCAGTACCATGACGAGTTTCCTCATTCATTCTGGTTACTATTTGGTGATTTTATACAGCTTCAGAAACTGATGTGGGGGAATAAAATAGTGAAGACTGTGGCCATTAATCTTCTGACCTCCATAGACCGTTCCTAATGTCAATAAAATTATCTAATTGTACACCAATCTTAAGGCAAAAATGCATCCCAGTACTGAAGGGGTTAAGGCCACTGTATGGCCATCTGTGCTTTTTATTTAGAAGCACTTTTCCTGGCTCACCAAGTCTATTAATAAGTCATGCTCTGCAACAGTAATAAGGCGGGTTCTCTTTGTATAATTTTCCATGTTGTCTGTGGTGGAACAGTGAGGCAGCGCAGTCTGGACTGGTTGAGTCAGGTCAGGTCAGGACTACGTGGCTGGCAACTGAGGTGATGGTGAACAAACAGTGCTACCAACCACCACCAAAGTGTACTCATGGTTTATTTTGTTAAACACATTAAAAATAAATGTATGAATATTGAATAATATTCCTGGCATATGATATCATGCCACAAATCACGCTGAATTAATAATTTTGTAATGTCCCGGACAAGAGAGATGCTCAGGTTTATCAGCATTACACCTTCATTTCCTATGAGACGGAAAGGAATGAGGAAGGGAGGGCAACACTTAAAAATAGGACCACTGTGAAGGCCGCATTGCTGTGTAGCCGTTGTCGAAGGTGGAAGGTACTGTTTAAGAATCCGGCCATTGGTATTCTGGTGGATGATTCACTGAAATTTCATTTGCACATTAGGGAGGTGTTTTGTAAAGCAAATGGTGTTGCCAGTATGATTCTTAGGGAAACTATGTAAAACTCTTTGTCACAGATATTCATCGCTAAGTTTGCCCTATAATTGATTTTGGTAATGTGTTATGGAACACAGTTTATATTGGTGATTTGCTGTTACTTGAATCAGTTCAGAGACAGTGGACCATGAAATTTGATGGTTTTGCTGACTTATCCTATGCTGAGAAACTGTCCAGGCTTAAACTCTCTTCTGTTAAGTGTCGGCTTCTTCTTTTGCTGATCTGATAATAGTATGGTTTGTGTCCTCACTTGAGTTGTCCGTTTAAAAGATCACATTATGATAGAACTAGAGGTCATGGTAAAAAGATTTTCTGGCCACATCACTCAACGGATGTCCAAGCTCGCTTCTTCTCTATTTGTGTTATCACTCTTTGAAACTTTCTTCCTGAGGAGGCTGTTTCAGCCACTACTGTCTATGCTTTCAAGCATATATTGAAAATTTTCTTGGTTTACTCTTATATGAATTCTGCTAGTTGATTCTTTTCCTGTCTTTTTTGTTGCATCTGAAATTAGCCAACCACCAGAGGTTTTCTTTTCTGATGAGGGTGAAGACCCTCACCAGGGCAAGAAATCTAGGCAAAAGAATATTAGCAGTGTTACAAGCGTGTAGTTCAGGTGTCAGATTCGGGTTTGTGTGTGTGTGTATTCAGTGTTACAAGCATGTGATTTAGGTGTTGAATTCAGGTTCCTGTGTGTGTGTGTGTTTTGCATGTGTGTTTGGAGGTGAGGTGGTGAGGTAGCTGCATGAGGCTAGTTAGTCAGGGCAAGAGCCTTGAAGACCTTGTGCTACTTCCTTGCCTCTCACCACTGCAAGCTATACCTAGAACTTGTATGGAAATAAAAATGCAAGCGAGGAACTACAGTGTTTTCCTGAATCTGGGAAGAAAAGGAATGGCCCACCTACATGTACACACCAAGTCCAGTCTCATCCAGGGAAGTGGGTCTGTTGTGCTGCCAAACTTCAACCAACATCCTCTTGCCACCCTTGGGATGGCTGACGGCACAACAGTATTATTATTCGTTAATGTTTAGTTTGTTTACTATAAGTCCTTTTCAGTAACTCATGACATGACTACATGTTGTGTCAGTATACTCTCTGACTTTTATGTTTATGAATTTTTTTTTTCCTGTGACTGGCTCTTGTTGACTTGCATTGATGCTTTTGAAAACTCAAGACATCACTCCAGAAACAGAATTGGGATAGTTTTAGATTAGGTTAGAATAAGTTTGTTTTGGTTTAGGTGGTTGGAGAAACTTAAATAGACCAAATTTCACATTTCCTAAAAAAATCAAAGGAGACAAACTGCCATATTTGACGAAGAAAGGATCTGTTGTAAATCATTACTTTATTTATTATTATTATTATTATTTATTATTATTATTGTTGTTGTTATCATTATTATTATTGTAAACATATGCTCTACGTCACTGTGTCACCAACGATAAATGGTAGGAGCGATCGACAGTGATTTCATCGTCTGATTCTGCCACCTCTCTCGTGCACCTTACTTCTATACCTTGGGTCTCTCACCATGTTACTTTTGAATGAGAGTGGTATCAGAACAGGAGAGAGAGAGAGAGAGAGAGAGAGAGAGAGAGAGAGAGAGAGAGAGAGAGGGGGGGATACAAGGGGCCTGTTTTCTCACGCTCTTGCCAAGGCCGCTGAACCTGATCGGACACAAGACCACGTAAACTGATGATACTATCTCCTTCAGCCTGTGATATTTTGGTAACCATGACATCTAGAGACTTATGGTTTTTTGCATTGCAAAGAGGAAGAGTTACTTGTGGGCAGGAGTAAACATATGCTCTGCGTCACTGTGTCACCAACGATGGAGGGTGGTAGTGAATGATTTCACTATGATTCCGCCACCTCTCCTGCGAGCCTTACTTTACTTCTATACCTCAGGTCTCTCACCATGTTACGGGGAGACAACTTTTGAATGAGAGTGGTATCAGAACAGGCAACAGCAAGAGAGAGGGAGAGAGAGAGAGAGGGAGAGGGAGGATAAAAGGGGCCCGTTTTCTCTCGCTGAACCCGATCAGACGCAAGGCTCAATTTTTTGCATTGCAAAGAGGAAGAGTTGCTTGTGGACAGAACGCCATTTGTACTCACTCGTTTATTGAATTTCTAAGTGTAATCAGTATGTGAATACAGGCTATTTTGTGTGTTTCTCACCAAACTTTTACTTTTGGGACCTATGATCTTGAGTTCACAAAGCTTAATAAAAAATACACTTTGCCGAGGAGCACAGACACATACATGCACAAAGGATGAATATTTGGGTTAGGCGGGTAGCCGAGCGATCGCTGTGCCACCTACCGATGGTTAATCGTATCTTTAAAATATTGTCGTATTTCAAGACGCAAATTATATGAAATCTTTCGTCTTATATCAAAATAATTGTATGTTAGGGCGATCGTATGTTGAAGTACCACTATATTATCTGAACGACAGACACTTGTTTAGTTCATGTTGGTATTGCTTAGTCAGGAGAAACAAAGTCTGTGATAACTTTAACTGTAGGTACAAGAAATGAAAAGGTCAGACATTTTTGTACAGGCAACTCACTTTTTAAGCAAATTTTTTATGGCAAGGCTGTCTGTGATGTGTTACTATGGTGAGTCATTACCCTTGTCTCTGCTTTAGTGTTGCAGCAGAAGAGGGGCAAGCAGTCCCAGAACCTGAAGAAGTGACAGCTATCTCTGCAGAAGCTGTGCCAAGCTCCTTGCAGCACACAAAGAAAAAAAAGGATAAAAAGAAACATAAGAAAAAGAAAAAGAAGAAAAAGAAGAATGAGTCCAGTGAAAGTAATTTATCGTCCAGCGAGGATGAGAGGAGGTAAGTGAAAATGTGAAATGTGAACTTGAAGGTAAATTATGTTGAGGGAATCTTTAATGATTTAGTTTGACTATTCTTTTCTTTACAGGTCACAAGAATCAAGATCAAACAGTACAGGATCAAGGTCTGCTTCCAAGGACAAGAGAAGTAGGACAGCATCAAGGTCACCAGAGAGGCAGAGGATGAAGAGAAGGTCAGAAACAAGGTCAATGTCAAGGGAAAGAAGAGTGAGGTCACCAAGCAAGAAAAGGAAGAGGAAATCAAGGTCTAGATCAGAATCAAAGGAGAGGAGGAGGAGGTCAAGGTCAAGGAGAAGGTCCTGGTCAAGGTCAAGAAGGAGGTCACTGTCAAAGTCAAGAAGATCTCATTCAAGGTCAAGATCAAGAAAGAGGTCGCAATCAAGGTCAAGGAGGAGATCTAGGTCAAAAAAGAGGTCCCAGTTAAGGTCAAGGCAAAGATCAAATTCAAAGTCAAGGAGATCAAGGTCGAGGTCAAGAAGAAGATCCTGGTCAAGGTCCAGATCAAAGCAGATGTCAAGGTCGAGAAGGAGTTCATCAAGGACAAAGGTGTCTGCCTCGAGGAGCGGCCAGCACACACGCATCAGGTGAGGGACGGCTGTTGTTGATGTTCTGGCTTGGATATTCACTCATTTCAAATCTGGAACTCCATGCCTGCTTCTGTATTATTTCCATCTTCCTATGACTTGAACTCATGTAATAGGGAACTTTCAAGACATTTATCCTGTTCTTTTTGGGTAAATCTGTCAGACATGTCCGGGGACTGGCATCTCAGTGGGCCTTTTTTTTTTATACAGTAAGCCCCTGCACTTGGCGAATCTCAGCTTGGCGAAATTCACTTTTGGTGGTAGGGTGGCCATGTACCACCGAGTGCATGCTTGGCGATTTTAATTCAAACTTGGCGGCCACACAGCGAACCACGTGGCTCCACAATGACGTCAGACCTCTCTCTAAACCTATCAGAACACAGTGTGAGAATCCCCTTCAGCCATTTTGTTTGTGCTGCCCTCTGTTCTGCTAGTGTGGGAACGAATTCTGACGATTTACCGCCAACATATTTTCTACCAATGCAACGGTTGGTACTGGTGGGGGGAAGGACAATGGTGGTGGCGGCAAGGACGAAAGTGGGTGAGGGAAACGGTTGGAAAAACGGGAGTTACAGCCTTTATATCATGTCTTATTGGCCTTATTAATTGTTTATTGGTCTGTTTTGTACATGCGTTTTAACATGTGAAGGCAAAAGATTTTATTTCAGCTTGAAAGATGGTATATTAGGAGTCAAAAGAGGGAATTTGGCAATGCTCAAAGACTGATTGAGGCATTTTTTAGGCAATTTATATGGTATGAAGAACTCGTGTTTGGTGAAATTTGCATTTGGCGATAGTTTTGCCAGACTAGTTAATTCGGCAAGTACGAGGGCTTACTGTATTTTTGTTGTCCTTGGCCAGATTTCCTTTCTTAATGTTGAAAAAAAATCTCACCTGCCTGGCTCTTTAAGTGGGCTGCTCCTCTTCCATAAACACACACTTACTGGTTACAGCTGTTAGTGTGAGCAAATTTAAAGAGAAATTGGATGACTATAGGTGTGGAAACAGGACAAATGAACTTTTGCTCAGACCCTGTATGATAAAATTATGTGAACACACACACACACACTCCATGGAGAGTGGATGTGCCTCCTGCTCAGAGTGGCATCTAACTAACACTCCACACGCTAAGCAATGTGCTTGAGTGAGAATCGTTATTGGTACTGAGGGGCAACCAGAGCGAGTGAACGAGTGTACAGAGTGAACGTAGCCTGGTGGCGTGTACATGGGAGTGATCGGAGGTGTGAGAACCTCCACACTCCAAACGACAGAGCGGGAACCACACAAAGGCCAGCCATAGCAGCCGCCAACGCATCCCACCACACACACGTAGCTACCAGGCCTGGCCCCCAGTGACCACACACCCACATGCTCCCACGAAGAGTAAAAAAAATGGATAGACCGGTAAGAAATAAATTACCAAATTCAAAATATGTTGATGAGGCCCAGGGAGCAAAGCCGAAAGTGGCCAGTCAAAGCATGAGTCCATCTTCAACAGGGGCAACAATGCAAGGTAGATTGGTAATGTTGGAGAAGAGATTTGAGGAGTTGGTGAAGGAATTAAAAGTTCAGAGGAGTGAGGAGGAGCAGGATAGAGAATTCCAAGGCTTTGAAGGAAAGAGTTAAGAGACTGGAGGAAAATGAAAACGATTGGTGGATGAGAATGCACACTTGAGAGTGGAGGTTGAAAAATACAAGAGACGGTTGGAGGAGAAAATGGAGAGAGTAGTAAAGGAGAAAGATGACTTTAAGGAAATGATTAGTGAGCAGAATGAAAGGTTTGAAAGGGAATGGGAACTGAAGAAAACACAATGGACTGAGTCGAGGGAAGCAGAGATGGTTGGATTACAAGAAATAATTAAAGATCAGTTGAAGGAAGACAAAAAAGAAAGGTCCAAGGAACTGGTTAATGTAATGAAGAATAAGGAAACATTGATAAGAGAAATAGCAGAAAAGAAGAAGAGTGTGTTAATATTTGGGATGAAAGAACAAAATATAACATATAAGCCTAAGAGAATTAAGGAAGAATTAAAACGGTAAGAGATCTGTTCAAAAATCTAAATGATGATGAAAAAAAGACCTACAAGAAGAAGTGGAAGAGATCCATAGACTGGGTCCGTATAAGGAGGGAGTGAGCAGACCGATTAAAGTAGTACTGAAGTCACAACAATCTGCGGAGGATATCCTATATAGAACATCAAAGTTAAGAGAGATAGAAGGTTGTAAAGAGGTGTTTGTGAGAAAGAATAGAAATGAGGAAGAGAGGAGAAGATATAAGGAATTGGTGGAAGAGGCGAGAAGGAAAAATGATGAGCGGTCTGAGGAGGAAAGAGAAAAGTTTTTGGAGAGTTATAGGAGAGAGAGTCAGAAAGTGGTATGTGGAAAGAAGGAATGCGGAGGAACCCCTAGAGGGAGCAGTGGGTGGACCGTAATGTATACTAATATAGATGGGATACTGTCAAGTAGATTGGAATTGCAAGACTATATGATGGTGGAGAAGCCTGATATAGTGTGTTTGACTGAGACAAAATTGCATGAAAAACAAAGATAAATTTGGATAATAAATATAATATATGGAGAAAGGATAGAGAGTAAAGGTGGAGGAGGAGTTATGATTATGACGAAGAAATAAATAAATGTGGATAAGGTTTGGTATGGGAAGAACAACGCAGAAGTGATAAGCATAAGGATAAAAAGTGATGGAAAAGAATTAATAATCATGGTGACCTATGTACCTCCTAAAACAAATTCTTGGACATTAAGGAATACGACAATATGATCAAGGATACTTTACAGAGTTTGGAAAGTGTATTATCTGGAAAAAGAAAGGTGATACTAGTAGGAGATTTTAATTGTAAGGAGGTGGATTGGGAAAATCTAGTAAGTGGTGTTGGAGAGGAAGCATGGGAGAGAGATTTCTTAATCTAATGATGGAAAATATGATGGAACAGAGGGTGAAGGAAAATACTAGATATAGAGGAGATGATGAACCGGCTAGACTGGATTTGGTGTTAACAAGAGAAGTGTACCTATGTGGAGATATACAATACAAATGTCCTTTGGGAAAGAGTGATCATGTGGTTATGGAAATGCAGATAGCAACAACACAGCGAAGGAAGGACGAGACATACAGGAGTGGTAGATTGAATTATAGAAAGATGGACACAGAAAGTTTGAAAAATTATTTCAGAAAATTAGATTGGGAGGAGATGTTACAAATCAGAGAAGTGCAAAAAAATATGAGATTTTTATGAAATATTATAAAGAAGGAGTTATGAAATTTGTACCAAAGTATAAACCGAGAGAGGAAGGAAGAAAGGATTGGTTTAATGCAACTTGTGTTAAGGCTAAGGAAAAGAGAGATGTGGCTTGGAAAAGATGGAAAAGAGCAGGAATATACTAAATAAGGAGAATTATAGAGTGGCGAGAAATGAGTATGTGAGGGTAAGGAGGAGGAAGAAAGAAAATTTGAAAAAGATATTGTAGACAAGAGTAAGGAACATCCAAAATTGTTTTACAGGTTCATAAATGGTAAACTTAAAAGAGAGAGTCCATTGAAAGATTAAAAGGAGAGCAAGGGATAGTAGATGACCCTAAGAATATAGCGGAATTGCTAAATAATAGGTTTCAGCAAGTATTTACTGAAGAAACAATGTTTGTAAAGCCTCAGAATGTACAAGGAAATGTGCACATGGATGACATTAAGATACCTAAAAGGAGTTATATAAAATGTTGGAGGAACTTAAAGATGATAAAGCGATGGGACCAGATGAAGTTTCAGGAAAATTATTGAAGGAGTGTAGAGAAGAATTGATTGATCCATTATATGATATTATAAGGTGTTCATTAGAAACAGGGAAGTACCAGTAGAGTGGAAAAGAGCTGAAGTGGTGCCCATTTATAAGGGAGGCAGTAAGGAAGAGCCTCTTAACTATAGACCTGTGTCTCTAACAAGTGTGGTCGGTAAGATTTGTGAGAGGGTGATAAAGAAATATTGGATACGGTTCCTGGAGGATCATAAGTTATTATCGGATCATCAATTTGGCTTTAGGAAAGGGAGGTCATGTGTAACAAATCTACTGAGCTTTTATTCAAGAGTGGTTGACAAAATACAAGAGAGAGAGGATGGATGGACTGTGTATATTTGGATTTAAAGAAAGCTTTTGACAAGGTACCTCACATGAGACTGCTATGGAAATTAGAGATTTATGGAGGACTGAAAGGAAAAGTGTTAAAGTGGATGGAAAACTACTTGAGATGGAGGGAGATGAGAACGGTAATAAGGGATGCAAAGTCGGACTGGTTGGTGGTGGAGAGTGGAGTCCCACAAGGCTCAGTGCTGGCACCAATACTTTTCCTTGTATATATTAATGACATGCCAGAGGGAGTAAACAGTTATATTAATTTGTTTGCGGATGATGCGAAGTTGTGTAGGTGTGTGAAGAGTGAAGAAGATTGTGAAATTTTACAGGCAGATCTGGATAAGATTTGGGAGTGGAGCAAGAGGTGGCAAATGGAATTTAATCTGAGCAAAAGTCATGTGATGGAGATGGGGAAGAGTGGAAGACGGCCAAGAGGGTCATATAAGATGGGTGAAGAAGTAGTGTTGAAAAAGGTGGAAAAGGAAAAGGATTTGGGAGTGATAATACAAGACCATGGGCAGTTTGAGGCTCATATTGATAAGATGTTTGGAGAAACGTATAATTTGATAAAAATATTGGATTAGCCTTCCATTATATGGATAAAGATATGATGAAGAAATTAATTAGTACGGTAATTAGACCAAGATTGGAATATGCTGGAGTGGTTTGGTCCCCTTATAAAAAGAAGCATATAAGGAAGTTGGAGAGATTGCAGAGAATGGCAACAAAAATGGTTCCGGAATTGGCAGAAATGACCTATGAGGAGAGATTAAAAGAAATGAATTTGCTTACCTTGGAACAAAGAAGAGAAAGAGGAGATTTAATACAGGTTTATAAACTGTTGAACGGACTGGATGAAGTGGATAATGAGCAAATGATGTTGAGAGAGGAAAACTTAAATAGAACTACAAGATCGCATAGTAAAAAGATAGCCAAGGAATATGCTTGAAGGATGTGAAGAAATATAGTTTCCCACAAAGATGTGTGGAGGTGTGGAATGGTTTGAGTGAGGAGGTGGTGTCAGCAAGGAGTGTGCATAGTTTTAAAGGAAAGTTGGATGTGTGTAGATATGGAGACGGGCCACACGAGTATGATACCCAGGCCCTGTAAAATTACAACTAGGTGAATACACACACACACACACACACACACACACACACACACACACACACACACACACACACACACACACACACACACACACACACACACACACACACACACACACACACACACACACACACACACACACACACACACACACACACACACACACACACACACACACACACACAGAAAATAAGGAAAACTTCAAAACAGCAAGAAATAAATATGCTAAGGTGAGAAAGGAAGAAGAAAGGAACTATGAAAAGGACATTGTTGAAAAATGTAAGGAACAACCAAAATTGTTCTACAGATTCATAAATGGAAAAATAAGGCAAAAGGAAACAATAGAAAGGAGAGAACGGAATGGTGGAAGACCCCAAAAGTATGGCAGAACTGTTAAATAGTAAATTTCAGGAGGTCTTTACTAAGGAATCCAAATTTGAAAGACCACAGGGTAATAGAGAGACTGTCCATATGAAAGAGATTAAAGTAACCAAGCTTGAAATAAAAGAGTTGATGACAGAATTAGATGAGGAGAAGGCAATGGGACCGGATGAAGTCTCAGGCAGAATATTAAAAGAATGTAGAGAACTAGCAAGTCCTATTATATACAACATCATAAAATGCTCAATAGAAAATGGAACAGTACCAGTACAATGGAAAAGGGCTGAGGTGGTTCCCATATATAAGAGTGGAAGGAAGGAAGAACCTTTAAATTACAGACCGGTATCACTAACTAGTGTAATATGCAAGATGTGTGAAAGAGTAATAAAAAACAATGGATTGAGTTTCTTGAAGACAACAAATTGTTATCAAATAGCCAATTTGGTTTTAGAAAACGTAGGTTGTGTGTAACAAATTTATTGAGTTTCTACTCTAGAATAGTTGATAGAGTACAAGAGAGAGAGGGATGGATTGACTGTATTTATTTAGATATAAAAAAGGCGTTTGATAAAGTGCCACATGAAAGATTACTATGGAAGTTAGAGGAGAAGAGTGGCTTAAAAGGAAGCACATTGAGATGGATGGAAAATTACTTGAGGGGGAGAGAAATAAGGACGGTAGTTAATGATATGAAGTCCAAGTGGAGAGCAGTAGACAACGGAGTGCCACATGGGTCAGTATTGGCGCCAATACTTTTTCTTATATATATAAATGACATGCCAGAGGGAGTGAACAGCTACATAAATCTGTTTGCGGACGATGTGAAACTGTGCAGTCATAAAACAAAAAGAGGATTGTGAAATACTGCAGGAAGACTTAAACAAGATCTGGAAATGGAGTAAAAAGTGGGAGATGGAATTCAATGTGGACAAAAGCCATGTCATGGAAATGGGAAAAAGTGAAAGACGACCAGTGGGAATCTATAAGATGGGAGATGGAGTAGAACTAGAAAAAGTAAAAAAGGAAAAGGACTTGGGAGTGACAATGGAAGAAAATAATCAACCAGTTAGCCATATTGATAGAATTTTCAGAGAGACGCTAAGGAATATTGGATTAGCATTTCACTATATGGACAAAGAAATGATGAAGAAATTGATAAGTACTAAAATAAGACCTAGATTGGAATATGCAGGAGTTGTGTAGACCCCCCATAAAAAGAAACACATAAGGAAATTGGAGAGACTACAAAAAATGGCTACAAGAATGGTTCCAGAATTTAAAGGGATGACATATGAGGAGAGACTAAAAGCTATGGATCTACCAATCCTGGAACAGAGAAGAGAGAGAGGGGATCTGATACAAGTTTATAAATTGATTAACGGAATGGATCAAGTGGATGATGAGAAACTAATCCTGAGAGAAGAATATGACATTAGAAGCACGAGATCACATAGTAAGAAACTGAGGAAGGGAAGATATCTGAGAAATGTTAAATAATAGAGTTTCCCGCAGAGATGTTTTGAGACTTGGAACAATTTGAGTAAGGAAGTGGTGTCAGCAACGAGTGTGCATAGTTTTAAAGAGAAATTGGATAAGTGTAGATATGGAGACGGGGGCCACACGAGCATAAAGCCCAGGCCCTGTAAAACTACAACTAGGTAAATACACACACTTATAGCTGATTGTCATCCAAAATTATGAACATGTATAATTTAATGATTTATAACATATAGATCAGGGATGGGCAAACTTTTCAGGGGTCAGGTCATGTGCATTAATAAACATTACAATCTTATAGCACCACATACTACATTAACCCAAAATCATTAATATTTAAAATACAAAATTAAAGGCTGCTAAAGAAAAAAAAGCCATTCTCACGCGCATATGCACACTTGCTGGGATAAAATGAAATGCTCACAATATTATTTGGCGTTGTTTATTAACTTGCTCTTTCAAATTTATTAACATTTGTCGAGCCACATGAATTCCTTTGGTGGGCTGTAGTATGGCCACACCTCATCTAGATAGTGCATCATAAGCAGTCAGATTACATTTACCAGTGAAAATCTAATAACAGCATTGATGATGTGCTGTGCTTTATCACCAATTCCATTATAACCTCAATCACATCTGACTTTTCTCATTGTATTGTTTTGCATGTCTCCCTTATAGAGATGAAATAGTATGAAAGGAAAGGTGTTAGTTTTTCTATAAGACATTCCCATTCATATTTCGTATAGGTCATATTTTCTTGTATTCTTATATTTTTTACAGCAGAGCAGGGCAAAGAGTGTGAATGAGGTGTGTGTGAGCATGGTATTTTGTCTGAGTCACTGTGTTTAGGGTTGCCAGCCTGATGTATAGATAGATGACATGAGAGGGAAGTGGAATGAAAGGTGTGATGTGCCACTAGAATCTAGTGACTAGATTAATGAAAGACTATTCCAGGTATAGTTAGAATGACTTACGTAATGCAGTATGCTAGTTGTTGTTATAGTAGATGCCCTTTGTACAGTATGAGTTTTTGAGCTCTTACTTCTTTCATTCAGTGCTCTTCCTCCCTTTTGAAAGATGTTCTCCTCATTTCAAACTTGGCAATTTGTATTTTTTTTCTTTTTTCCTTTTATATAACTGTATTTAAGTCCATAGTGAGTTTGTCTTTGTCTTGACCACCTCATGTTCCAATATATAAACACTCCCTTTGTCTTTTTGGCTGTTGTGGTGATTAAGTGTATTCCTTTGCTTGAGGTGTGAGACTTTTATTATTGAGTTAGCCAGCACTGAAAACAAGTCATGTGTGTGATGATGACTGTTCCGTGCACTACGTGGAATGAGTGGTGTGTGTTGTGGCTTCAGCAGGAAGATGAAGTGGTTAAACCATGCTGCCTTTATTGCATTTTCATCTACTTATTTTATTTTATTTTGCTTTTGGTTTGGTTTTGTGAAAAATAGTGCATATATATACATCATATATTTTGATTGCTTTTATAAATGTTTCACTTATAATTTTCTTGTCCATCAGTGCTGAGAAGTTCTTGTCTAGCAACAAAAGTGTCTTCCTGGAGGACATGCAGGGGATTGTGAAGCCAGAGGAAGCGTTCTTCATTAGCACTGAGGGAGACGACAACAACAGAACCCTTGCCACCACCCACTACACACAGATGGCGAGGTGGGACTCGACTCGCCTTATTGTATTGGGATGATTTGGGACCACATTTTGAAACACTTAAGCACTGTACCTTCACTATTTTCATAAGGCTCCAGTTTAAGTTAGGCAGGGTTTAAGGGTGTTTTTTTTTTTTTATGGTTCTAATAACAGAGTAACATCTATTAGCAACATAATTTTCAAAAGGCTCCAGTTGATGTTAGACAGGTTTTTAAGGGTGTTGTTTATGGTTCCAAAAGAACAAATTAAGTGCTGTGCCTTGTAACTCTTGATATGAAAACTTTGAAAATTTTGGTTTGAGAACTATGGCAACTTTGACATGAAGGATATAAGACAGTAATTCTGCATTAGTGTAAGTTTTCAGACTACGAAATTTACAGATACTTTTATGGTGGTGTAGGAATTAGTACTCTTGACTTGTGGACTAAAATACCTGGGCATGAATCTCTGGCCAAGTGGAGGCAAATAAAATAGTCCCCTTTCATGCCAAAGCCTTAGTTCATTGAGCAAAACATATATTTTTGTAATGTGTGGTAAATATTTAGTCTGGAGCAATTGTGTCTGTTAACTGTACAGTGGCCACAAAAAAAGTACACATCAAGGATTTTGGACAATCAAAATCAAAAGAACAACTTTGTGGCCTTTTATTTTCATTTTGATGCTACACTTAGTATTTAGACATGTTCCCCTTATTCTTTAGTACTCTCTGGATCCTCCTTGGCATTGAATGGTGAGATTGGTGAAGTAATTGGCATTTATTGTCACCCACAACTGCTTGAATGCCTCCTTTTTTGTCCGGGATGCTGGTCGGTCGCTTCTCTGCCAGGTCGTTCTTTATCTTATTCCAAGCATTCTCAATAGGGTTCAAGTCAGGGGAATTGCCTGGCCACTCCAAAACACTAATGTTCTGATCAGAAAGAAACTTTTTCATTGTCTTGGACCTGTGGGAGGGAGCGTCATGCATAAAATAATCAGTCATGAATATCCCAGAATGTGAGCGTGTGCTTCCTCAAAACATATATAACCTCATGTCTCTCAGAGCTCAGGCAGCTCACGGAAGGATGGGTTGCAATGGAGATGTTGTGTGAGCTTGGCTGGACACCATTGGTAGCTCTGCCCTATTTTTAGTTGCCAGGAATACACAAGTGAAAATTACATTGTCATATGTGTAGATTTTTCTGGCATGTATTGTGTGTACATTTTTTTTGCAGCTACTGTAATTAATAGTACACATTTTTTTACACAATATATGAAACTTATTTATGCTACATTTAATAATTGTGTTAATTTTTTAAGACGTTTTTAAATAAAAAAAAAAAAATCACATGGAAAAGTCTTGTGATAATTATTCTTCCTTTTCTGCAGGTACAAGACAAAAACCAAGGGAGAATTAGGAAGTTCACAATATCACCACAACTCCAACCAGAAAAAAAAGCCTTTAAGGTATTATAAGAAGACTGCTTTGAGAACCTTGTACACTGACCCCACACCAGTAAAGAAGCTTCTGTCAACCACAGATGCCATACCTGAGAACTACATGCCCCTATCTCTCACCTATGCAGAGGAAGTCAAAGTCAAGAGTGCACCAGCATCGACAGTCAACTCTCTGGGGATATATGACAGCAAAACAGAGGAGTACTTGTCTGGCACTGGAGGACTCACCCCTGAGGACAATATAGAGACACACCAAGATGCAGAGTTTGAGATGTGGCAGAGTAAGGCTAAGAGGTACAATGAACGGCTGGGTAAAGAGCCACACAATGTTGCTCTTTGGCTGGAGTTTGTGAAGTTTCAAGATAACTCCTACAAGTTACTCTACCGGGGAGGTGATGGGAACACCAAAGATGGTGAAGGGAAGAAACACAAGTTGACACAAAAGGCTCTGGCCGAAAGAAAAGTTTCTATACTCGACACTGCCATAAAGAAGAACATGAGGAACCTTGAGCTGTGCTTTGAACGTTTGGAAATTGGCAAGGACCTGTGGGATGACAAAAAACTCAAGCAGGAATGGGATACCCTTGTCTTCAGCTTCCCCAATAAGATCAATGTGTGGCACAAGTACCTGGCATACGTACAGACTCACTTCACCTCCTTCAGTCTTGCGTCAGCCGTCCGAACGTTTGGCAAGTGCACAGAGAAGCTGCAGCAAATGAGGGATGGGGTGTTCCTGACCCACGCAGCGCCTAAGGACATTGGCAGGTGTCTGGTGGACGTGTCGATACAAGTGGCTCATGTGTGGCGCCAGGGTGGCTTCATGGAGAGGTCAATAGCACTGTTCCAGGCACTGGTGGAGCTCAATCTCTTCTGCCCCAAACATTTCCTTGCCAAGGATGTCACCTTGGAGGCTAGACTGGCATTCTTCGAACCTTTCTGGGATTCAAGAGCTGCAAGGTAGTGAAGTATTTTGTATTGTTGTTTTTTGTATGAATATGTTATGGCATCAGAAACATGAGAGTAAGGCATGAATCAAACTTTTATATTATTTTTGTGTTACCTGCATGAAGGCCCAAGGTGGCTGTGCACTAATGTGAAATAGAAAGCCAAAAGGAATGAATAGTTATTGAGAATTAGATATTGGTGTTCCTGCTGTAGGTACATTATTTTATATATATATATATATATATATATATATATATATATATATATATATATATATATATATATATATATATATATATATATATATATATATGTGAGCACCAGTCTGTCTAATTAGTATACTAGTACTGAATGTTCATTACTTCAGACGGGGCTTTACAAGTCACTAATATTGTGATTGACATGACTTGTGTTTACTTTGTCAGGTTTGGTGAAGAGAATGCTGTGGGTTGGGCTGAAGTAATGCAGAGAAGGGAACCTGTTCAGTTTCCAGAGGTAATATTAGGTAAGCTTTGTGACAATTGTCTTAGAAAGTGAGCATGAAAAATCTAATACCACATTTGAATTTGAGCTGGAAGAAAGAGATAGTGATAATGTATTTCTTTGAACACAGTAGGTATAAATACTTTATATTTGATTATTCTGTATATGTTTTCACATTTCTTCCCTTCAGAGGGGACGGTTGATGAGGAGGACGACCTGATAGCCCGGGGTGGCACCACTTCCACACTATGGCTGGGCTTGGAGACCTCCCGTGAGATGAGGCACTGGCTGCCCTGGGAGCAGGACCCTGAGGACTGTGAGGACCCAGACAGAATGGTGCCACTGGATGAACTTTCACCACATCTCTTCACTCTCAATTCAGACGAGGAGAAATTTTACCTCGTCCTTCAGTTCCTGAGGTTCCTTGGAGTTCCTGATATTGAAGACTCTAGTTGTCAGGTGTTGCAGAGTCTTAAGAATCCCAAGAGCCTGAGCACCAAGACTGGGAACGTGTTCAGACCGCTGGTGATTGAAACGCTCAGTGACGCTAATTTATTTGGAAATCATTTCCACCAGAAACCAAAAAATGTAGATAAGAATTTTTTGAGTTTTGAGGCTCTTGGCCCCTCTGTCACCATGCCTGTGTGTGATGCATATTATTTGTTCCTGTGTAGGGCACTCCAACAAGCAGCCAATGTATTTGAGTTCCAGCACAGAAGATACTTAACTCTCCTGCACATTAAACTGCTAGGTGCTCATTACCAGGCCAAGGTGCCAACTGGGAATGAAGGCACATTGAAGAGTGTAGGGAAGGAAATCAAGAAAGAAATAAAAAGCATCTTGAAGTCAGAGGAATTCAGAACATGTTTACCTGTTTACCAAGTGTATGGGAAGGTGGAGGAAACAATGGGTCATGTGTCAGAGGCTGAGAATGTTTATGTTACTGCCTTGACAATTGGTACAACCTCTGGCAAAGCACTAAATTCAAACAATGAAGACTTCAGGGCAGTAATGGATCTCTGCCTCTGTTACATTCGTCTTGAAATGGATCAAGAAGTTAAGAGCTGCACTGGATGTCACAGCAACAACATCCTGCAATCGGTTTGTTCACTCGTCAATGAAGGAAAGTTTGTAGCACCAGATGGGTCACTACCACTAGGTGGAAATCTTTTGAAAGCCAAGAAAAAATTACTACAACTGCAGGATCATCATAACCACTCAGAAATTGATATGAGCAATAGTGACACTCAGGAGAATGAAAAGATTCTTGCCATCAAATCAGTGACCTTTCTTGCCCTCATACAGCTCCTCACTGTTGGCTTCCGCCCAGCGTGTCTTGTGTTTGAGTCCACCATAGAGAAAGTCAGTGAGGCAGCATCTATAAAACTGGAGGATACACCTCTGCCCTCAGCGGAGAAAACCAATGCTGGAAACACAAAAAATGATCATAGTAAAATTATCAAAGCAAAGATTTTAGAGTGTTTGTATGAAGATTATTTGTGGATCATTGAGGCGTCAGGACACTTAGGCCACCTGGTGAAGGATGGCAGTATGTCACCAGTGTGCCTGAGGTCTGTTGTCACTGCTGCCCTCAAGGCTGCACCAGAGAATCCAAGATTCTTACTCATCCTTGCTCAAAACCAGGTAAAATCACTGACATTTTGAAGGTTACTGTGTAATGAAATGAGGTTTAAATGGACATTTTAAACAGAATACTGAATGGAAATAGATAATGTGGTTACTATCTGTGTATTTCTTGTACAGCAGTGGCTAATCTCATGAAGCAAGATTTAAAGTCTTGTCCTTCTTTTAAGGGATGAACTTTGTCTTATTTATTGGTAGATAAGCTGTACCTGATTACATTTGTCTGATGGCATGTGAAGAAGTTACAGACAGAAAAGTTTTCAAATCTAAAAGCAACATAAATTGAACAAGTAGTACTTTTTCATAGGCAACTCTTGCTCACAATGCACACACTTTACTACATCTTTTTCTTTTAATAGGAAAGAAGAATAAGAAGAAAATAAAGTCCCTCTGTTAATGAGATACAAATAGTAATTTCCATTCATGTTTTCCCTCCAGAGCTGGCGTAACCTGATTGGTGGACTTGAGGTATTGTCCTCAGAGAGATCCTCCATCATCACCCTGGTGTCCCAGCTGCTGCCTCACATTCACAAGACCATCTTCCTCATCTCTCACACCAGTGATGGTAAGGCTTCCCTTGTGTGTGCATACATATGTGTATGCTCATGTGCATCTTGTGTTTTTATACTCTCAGATTTCCTCTCAAATACAGAGGCTCATTTGAGATTAAGCTATTGTAATTATTTGGAGCTGAGATTGGTATAGCTAGGTGGAGTTTTGTGTGTGTTGATTCATATCTGATGGTGGTCTTCCCATAACTTCCTTCTGTCCTCCCAGGCTTGCTGAGCTGTGGACACAGGCTGGAGAGCATGCTGGAGCAGGCTGTGAGTAGGCCCCCTGGAAATCACTGCCCCCTACTGTGGAGGCTGTACCTGGCCCTGGTAGCTGCCACTCGACCCAAAGGACTCAAGAATCTCACATACAGGGCCTTGGTGCACTGCCCAGGAGTCAAAGTAAGATCAGTGATTAGTTGGACAGATGCTATAATCCATGCCACTTACCACCTAGCAAGAGAGATGGATTAATTCCCTGTAGACATTTATTTTTCCTTATGATAAAGTTAGAATACAGCAGATGAATTCTTTTATGATGCTAGATGCTAGTCATGGCAGCAGTACTGATGTTGGTGTTTTTGTCTTGCTACATTTGTGCCATGCTGTGTTTTTATACAGTGATGTATTTCTCTTTTTTCCGTTTTTTTTTATTTAAACAAATTAAACAAAGAAACATTGTCATGATGCTTTGCCATATTTTCCAAAAAAAGTCCTTTAGAATAACACAAAAATTACAATTGTGTATAAAGTGAATTTTATTTGAGGTAATTGAGTATGAATTGTTGGATTTGATGTGATTTTTCCCTTGTTGACCAGAGTGTGTACCTGGACTGTGTGCGGCTGCTGCCTGGGATGCTGAGGGAGGTGGTGAAACTCCTGACAGAGAAGGGGATGAGAGTGAGGCTTCCACTTGAGGAGCTTGAGGTCCTCACTGAGAAGGAACTAGAGTTTGAGGATGAAGATAACAGTGAAAGCTCCAACAGTGAAGAGGAGGGAGAAAGTGTGCCTTAATGGTAGGTTGGTTTAGTAGTGCAGTGAAGATTAGTATTATCATCATCATCATCATCATCATCATCATCATCATCATCATCATCACCACCACCACCACCACCACCACCACCACCACCACCACCACCACCACCACCACCACCACCACCACCACCACCACCACCATTGTGTGGTGGTGAATAATGAGTAGGTGGAAGTGTGAAAAGAAATGGTAGTTGTCAGCTGTTAAAGGTTCCTAAAAAGAAAGGAGTTATATTTTCTGAAATAAATTAATTTATATTTCATACAATGTCACTCTTAATCACTTTGGCCACTGAGTCATGTTCACTGAGCTGTCAGGTAGAGGCTCAGCCACACACTGGCTGCTGAGTCACACACCAACCTGAGCATTGCATATTAACACATTCTGTAGACATCATGTTTATTAGGTATAGGTAAAGAATTTGCATCTCTGTACATCTGTGTATCAGGCTGTCGTCTCCTGTATCGGGGGGGGGGGCAGGTAGCCAAGACATGATGTCGTGTCTTGTCTTAGCAATAAGATTACAAAGGAGGGA
Source organism: Portunus trituberculatus (assembly GCF_017591435.1). NCBI lineage: Eukaryota > Metazoa > Arthropoda > Malacostraca > Decapoda > Portunidae > Portunus > Portunus trituberculatus. The sequence goes on from NC_059267.1 coordinate 9,776,898, forward strand.
TCTCTAGGCCACTCACTCTCTCTACTTTGACTCATAAGGAGTATTGTGGCAGTATTCTTCCTGTCTGACAGTGTCCTTTTGCTGCAAGAGGGATTGTGTGAAATATAGTAAACATAAATATATATCTAATTTCTATACAAAATATATCAATATCCCTTAAAACCACCTAATGCTTAAGCTTTTGGGTTTCAAGTCATATTATTAGAATTTATAAATATTTTCATCAGGAACACTTGCATTTTTGGCACTGTTAACCATATCTTTTTCAAAGGATTTGGTTCCACACACAAGTACAAGAGTGGAGTGCAGTGGGCCTCTCTCAAGCTCCTGCTGCACTTCTGCCTTGCTCAGCCTCCTGGCCTCTGCCTTCTCCCTGTACCTCTTGTTGCCCCTCACATCCTTCTCCTCACTGAGGTAGTAACACATGGTGAAATTCCAGTACTGACAAAACTGCCAGCTCACTGCGAAGCAGGACATCCGAGAAGGTCTTTGAGGCATAATAGAGCTTAACAGCTGTCTCATCTTCTTAATTTTGCACGATGCTCTTAAGAATCTGTGCCGGCCGCCAACATCATTATACACTTGTAGGTGTTTGGTGCATACAGGAAGTCACCAAAGGGTCCTCGCTAAGGGATGAGATCTCCAACCTTCCAATCCTTGATGACGAGCAGTGGCAGATTAAGGCTCTTGTGGCCCTAAGGCAAATTTCAAGATTTTTTTAAAATATGGCCTGAACTAATGATAAATTTTATATTATTGTACAATAATAACAAATATCCATTAGTAAACATTTATTTCTAAACAAAACCTTATCAATTTTACATATGTTAAGGTAAGGTACTACTACATACATTTGTTTTTGTATACGTTGTTAAATTTTCACTTTTCTTGCTTTGACAGTAGCAAACTCTTCAATCATAGAACTGAAGTCAGTTTCAGATAGTAAATCTTTTTCAATGCACAGAAGTGTTAACACACCAAGGCAGTGCTGACTCATTGTGGATCGCTTTACATCCTTAATTCGACTAAGCTGGGAAAATTACCTTTCACCAGAGCAATTGGTAACCATCAGTGACAAGTAAATTCGCAAAGCCACTTCAGTGCTTGGAAATGCAGTTGAAATTCCAGTTTTGTGCATTAATTTGAACATATGTTGAGCAATACCTGTTGATGCTTCTTTGCTACATTTCTTCTTTGTCTGTTCCTTATACCAACAGATAAACTAACAGAATTCTGAATAGAAGTCAGAGGAAAGATCACTTGCATACACACCAACAAGTCTTTCAATTGCAGCCACAATATCATCATCAGACATTGATTCAAACTCAGTCAGAACACCAAACCGCTGCTGCATGGTTGAATATGCTTCAATGCATTTTTTCAAAGCACTGTTCAGTTGATCGATGATGACATTAAAAGTGTTAACTTTAAATTTCTGCTTTCCTGTCATACTTTCCATAGCATCTGCAGCGCTTCCTTCACTAACATGCTTCTTGCGTTTAGGTATTCAGCGTGTTTCACTTTCATACTTATAAGAGCTGTTTCCACAACAGTCAGAAGCTTTCTGCTCATAAATGTCAAATTTCTCTCTGCAATCACTTATGAACTGAAAAGTTTCTTTCTACCTAGATCAGATCTAGGTAGAAAGAAACTTTTCACTGATTTACATATGATGGAACATAACGTGAGAAAAATGAGAAAATATTAATAGAACAATGAGAAACACTACTACAACAAAAATATGAGCAAAAAATTTTGATGAATCGTTTGGCAAAAACATGTGTTGAACAAAAATTCGAAGCAAAAAATAACTATTTGAGCAGAAATAAACCTGTCAGCACTCTGAGTCACTCATGATAAGCCATAACCGTTCATGGTTGTTCTGTTGTTCTGATGATTATGAAACTTAAGAATTTTATTGTTTTACAGCCAAAGCACTTAAACCATAGTAAACAACTTCAGACCTTTCACAACGTGGCTAATTACCGATAACTGTCACGTAACATTTTTCTCTTTGTCATAATCAAAATGTTTTTGGACTGCCAGAAATAGCCTGGATTTTTTTGTGGCCCTAAGGCATGTGCCTAGTTTGCCTTATGGTTAATCTGCCACTGGACTTGAGTGACTTTTCCATTAGAGTAAATCTTAATGACCACCTCAAAGATGCCCTGTTTATCTATGTCTGTGATGGGAGTGTACTGGCGGGTGCACGGCCTTCCATTCTTTGTCTGCTTCACTATTACGTGCTGCCCAACTTTGATCCCCAGTCTCTTGTTATCTGGTATTTTGAAACTGTACAAAAAAGTATCCTTGTTTACCTGATCAATTTAAATGATTTCAAATTTGGTCCACTTATGTGACTCAACAGCAATGCTGGTCTGCTGCGCCTCCTCTAGTGTGCCACTCCTGATGAGGTCACACTGGCGGTGCCAGGCCTTCAGGTCCTGTTCATAGATGTCGTGTACACAGGGGCAGCAGCCAGTGCCACAGTAGTCACTAGGGTGTGGTGCCTGGGGTTTGGGGGGCAAGATGTCTTCTATGTCTGTAGCTGGCTGGCTCATCCTCATTAGAGATATAGATCTTCAAAATGTGCACATTATACTGATCACCTTGAGGTTTCTATGCAGCTGTATGAATTATAAGAGAGCTCATGAAAGTGAATTTTGCCTTTCATACTAGACTTACACTCCCAGTTAAGTAGTATTCTGGTATGACTGAATCAGTAAGAGAAGAGATGCACAGACATTTGCTCCTTAATCTTAGTTACATTCTGAGCTACAGTCGTGTGTACGGTACTTTGAAACTTCGTTACTCTCAAGATTAAGATACCCATACAAATGGAAAAAGTGTACCTCTTCCCTTAAGCAGTTCTTCATACTGCAATTTAGAAAGCGTGTCATGTCATTCTTCTGAGGAAATCTGCACATCTCTATCACATTTCAATACTTGGTAAGAACACTTGGCCATGATGCACCTTTGACTTGCCATGGCTGACTGTACATTCTGAAATGACAGAAATACATTGTCTCAATTAAATGATAAAGAGGAATTATAGTGAAAGTGTTATCTTTATAGGGTTGCTGGAAAATCAGGAGTGTTGGACATTTTGATAGCTTAGTTGTATCATCAGAGTAAAGGTGTAAAATATAGAACAGTCCTAGACCTTGATAGGGGACTGGAAAAAGGAAAATGAAGGCACAAGTGAGATTAATTAACTGGTGTCTCACCATTCTGTTTAGGTGTTGTGAAGATTTTTCTCAGACTTCATCTTGGAAATGTTCTCAGCATTAGAATATATCCTTGGTCTGTCCTTTACTCATAATCTTAACTGGAAACTTCACGTCTCATCTCTTGTTAAAACAACTTCTATGAATGAGGTCTTTACTAAGGAATCCAAATTTGAAAGGCCACAGGGTAATAGAGAGACAGTCTATATGAAAGAGATTAAAGTAACCATGCTTGAAATAAAAGAGTTAATGAAGGAACTGGATGAAGAGAAGGCAATGGGACCGGATGAAGTCTCAGGCAGAATATTGAAAGAATGTAGGGAAGAACTAGCAAGTCCCATATACATCATCATAAAATGCTCAATAGAAAATGGAACAGTACCAGTAGAATGGAAAAGAGCTGAGGTGGTTCCCATATATAAGAGCAGAAGGAAGGAAGAACCTTTAAATTACAGACCGGTATCACTAACTAGTGTAATATGCAAGATGTGTGAAAGAATAATAAAGAAACAATGGATTGAGTTCCTTGAAGACAACAAATTAATATCAAATAGCCAATTTGGTTTTAGAAAAGGACGGTCTTGTGTAACTAATTTATTGAGTTTCTATTCTAGAATAGTTGATAGAGTACAAGAGAGAGGGATGGGTTGACTGCATTTATTTGGATTTAAAAAAGGCGTTTGACAAAGTGCCACATGCAAGATTACTGTGGAAGTTAGAGGAGAAGGGTGGCTTAAAAGGAAGCACATTGAGATGGATAGAAAATTATTTGAGGGGGAGAGAAATAAGGACGGTAGTTAAAGATATGAAGTCAAAGTGGAGAGCAGTAGAAAGCGGAGTGCCACAGGGGTCAGTATTGGCACCAATACTTTTCCTCATTTATATTAACGACATGCCAGAAGGAGTGAACAGCTACATAAATTTGTTTGCGGACGATACGAAACTGTGCAGAGTTATAAAGCAAAAGGAGGATTGTGAAATACTGCAAGAAGACCTAAATAAGATCTGGGAATGGAGTAAGAAGTGGGAAATGGAATTCAATGTGAACAAAAGCCATGTCATGGAAATGGGAAAGAGTGAAAGATGACCAGTGGGAATCTATAAGATGGGAGATGGAGTAGAACTGGAGAAAGTCAAAAAGGAAAAGGACTTAGGAGTGACGATGGAAGAAAACAATCAACCAGTAAGCCATATTGATAGAATTTTAGAGAAACATATAATTTGCTAAGGAATATTGGAGTAGCATTTCACTACATGAACAAAGAAATGATTAAGAAATTGATAAGTACTATAATAAGACCCAGATTGGAATATGCAGGAGTAGTGTGGACCCCTCATAAAAAGAAACACATAAGGAAATTGGAGAGGCTACAAAAATGGCTACAAGAATGGTTCCAGAATTTGAAGGGATGACATATGAGGAGAGACTAAAGGCTATGGATCTACCAACCCTGGAACAAAGAAGGAGAGAGGAGACCTGATACAAGTTTATAAATTGATCAACGGAATGGACCAAGTGGATAATGAGAAACTGATCCTGAGAGAAGAATATGACATCCAAGCACAAGATCGCATAGTAAAAAGCTGAGAAAAGGAAGATGTCTGAGAGATATTAAAAATATAGTTTCCAGAGATGTATTGAGACGTGGAACAGTTTAAGATGAAGAAGTAGTGTCTGCAACGAGTGTGCACACTTTTAAAGTAAGATTGGATAAGTGTAGATATGGAGACGGGGCCACATGAGCATAAAGCCCAGGCCCTGTAAAACTACAACTAGGTAAATACAACTAGGTAAATACACACACACACACACACACACACACACACACACACACACACACACACACACACACACACACACACACACACACACACACACACACACACACAACCCAGAAAAGTACAGCAAGAAAAGACTAAAGAAACTTACATATGAGCGAAATGTAATGTATTCCAACATAAATGGAGTGATATCGGGGATTTTAGAACTCAACGATTACTTGAGGGACAAGAACCCAGATATTGTGGGTCTTACTGAAACAAAACTGAGAGAGGAGAAGACCTGATGATGGTTGGAGAAGGAAATATAATGTTTGGAAAAGAAATAGAGTAGGTAAGATGGGAGGAGGAGTGATGTTGCTGGTTAAAAAGATATAAAGGTGGATCAAGTGAAAAAGGTATGGGAAAGGCAGAAGTGCTAAAGATCAGAGCAGAAACTAATGAAGGAAAAAGAGGCACTACATAGTGGTGTACGTACCACCTAAGACAAATGCATGGTCAGTACAGGAATATGAAGAAATGATAAGTGATACAGGAACATGTCTGGAAGAAATGTTGGGTGGCTGTGAACGAACTATAATGATGGGAGATTTTAATTGTAAAGAGGTGTGTTGGGAGGACTGGTCAATGGAAGGATCAGAGACAACATGGGAAATACACTATTGACACTGGCAATGGAAAATGTGTTAACTCAGTGGGTCAAAGAAGATACTAGGTTTGGAGGAGAGGGAGCATCGTCAAGACTGGACTTGGTCTTTAGTACAGAGCCAATGGTCATTGAGGAGATGAGGGTGGAGTGCCCTTTAGCAAAGAGTGATCATGCAGTTTTGGAGTTCAAGGTGATAGACGAAGAGAAATCTAGAAGAAATGAAGAATATAAAGTGGGAAGATGGAATTATGCCAAGACAGATTTTGGAAACCTAAAGAAATTCTTTCAAGAGACAAATTGGATGAAATTCAAGAGTGCTAAGGAGCAAATGAAAAGTGGAAGGAATTTATAAAAATATACAAAGAAGGTGAGAAAAATTTGTACCAATAAGACAACATAGAGAAGTTGGAAAGCAGGACTGGTTTAACGATAGATGTGAAAAGGCTAGAACAAGAAAAGAGGATGCATGGAAGAGGTGGAGAAGGAAAAGACGGATTAAGCAGTGGGAAAGTTACAAAAGAGCAAGAAATGAATATGTGTTGATTAGAAGAGAAGAAAGAAAGAAACAAGAAAAGGATATAATTGATAAATGTAAAGACCAACCAAGGCTTTTTACAGACATGTGAACAACAACATCAAAAATAGAGAAAGTATTGAAAGTTTAGAAGTAAATGGAGTATGCAGTGAAGATCCCAGGAAATGGCAGAGGCTATGAATGGATGCTTTCGGAAGGTATTCACAAAGGAGACTGCTTTTGACAAACCACTGGTAATGGAACAGAAAGGGATTATGAAGGAGTTTCAAGTAACTGTGGAGGAGATCAAGAACATGATGGGGAGTTTAGAAGTGAGAAAAGCTGTGGGACCTGATGGGGTATCAGGATGGATTTTAAGAGAATGCAGGAGCAATTGGCAGAAAAAGTTTGTGAAGTAATTGATGCTTCATTAAGGGAAGGTGTAGTGCCCCAAGACTGGAAAAGAGCTAACATTGTCCCAATCTATAAATCAGGTAACAAGAGAGACCCATTGAACTATAGACCAGTGTCACTTACAAGTGTGGTAGCTAAGATGTGTGAGAGGGTGGTGAAGAATAGATGGACAGACTTCTTGGAGAAAAATGACATACTTTGTGAGTGTCAATTTGGTTTTAGAAAAGGGCGTTCATGCACGACAAACCTGATATGTTACTATTTGAGGGTGATAGATGTAATACAGGAAAGAGATGGTTGGGCTGATGGAATATATCTGGATTTAAAAAAGGCCTTTGATAAGGTACCACACCGGAGACTGATCTGGAAACTTGAAATGGTAGGAGGAGTGCATGGCAGTTTACTAAAATGGATGGAAGACTTTTGGTAGGAAGAGAAATGAGAACAATAATTAAGGACAGACCATCAGAATGGGGATTGGTGGAGAGTGGAGTTCCACAGGGATCAGTGTTGGCACCAGTAATGTTCGCGGTCTACATAAATGACATGGTGGATGGGGTGTCCAGTTATGTGAGCCTATTTGCAGACGATGCAAAATTGTTAAGAAAAGTGAGATGTGACAAAGATTGCGAACTACTCCAGGAAGACTTGGACAGAATATGGAAATGGAGCTGTACATGGCAAATGGAGTTCAACACGACAAAATGCAAGAAAATAGAGTTTGGCAAGAGTGAAAGAAGAATCAGGAGTATGTACAAGATAGGAAATGAAGACATAAAACCAGTCATGAAGAAAAAGACCTTGGGGTGACAATTACCAATGACCTATCGCCAGAGAGACATATAAACAAAATAATTGGAGAAGTATTGAACTTATTGAGGAACATAAGAGTGGCGTTCGATATCTAGATGAAGAAATGATGAAGAAAATAATTACTGCAATGATAAGACCGAGGCTTGAATATGCAACAATACAGTGGGCTCGAACTTAAAGAAACACATAAGGAAACTAGAGAAAGTACAGAGGGCTGCAACGAAAATGGTGCCTGACTTAAGAGATTTGACTTATGAAGACAGACTGAAAAGAATGCAACTTCCAACCCTGGAAAACAGAAGAGAAAGGAGACCTGATAGCAATATACAGAGTGATGATTGGCATGGAAAAATGGATAGGGAAGATCTGTGTATGTGGAATGGAAGAATGTCGAGAGGGCATGGGAAAAAACTAAAAATGGCCACTTATAGGAGAGATGTGAAAAAATATAGCTTCCCTCATAGAAGGGTGGAAGCATGGAATAGTTTAGACGTGGAAGTGGTCAACGCAAGGAATATTCATGATTTTAAGAAAAAGCTGGACATTAATAGATATGGAGACGGGACAACACGAGCATAGCTCTTTTCCCGTATGTTACAATTAGGTAAATACAATTAGGTAAATACACACACACACACCAAGAATATAAAGACATGATAAATGACACAATAAGGAGTCTTACAAGAATCATTAAAGAAAGGAGAAAAGTTATGTTGGTAGGAGATTTCAACTGTAAGGAGGTGAAAATTATGAAAGTGGTATGGGGGAAGATGCCTGGGGAGATAGATTCTTGAACCTAATGATAGATAATTTGATGGTCCAAAGAGTAAAGGAAAACACAAGATTCAGAGGAAATGATGAGCCGGCGAGATTGGACCTAGTTTTTACAAGGGATATACAAATTAACGATGATATAAGATATAAGTGCCCATTGGGAAAGAGTGACCATATAATATTAGAAATGGATATAGAAGAAGGAAAGGAAGATAGAGATGAATCATACAAAGGAAACCGATTAAATTACAGAAAGGCTGATATTGAGAACCTCAAGAGCTTTTTTAAAAACGTAAACTGGGAGGAGATGGAAAATTCAGAAACAGTTCAAGAAAAATATAACTTATTTTTGGAAATATACAAAACAGGAGTCAGGGAATATGTCCCGAAATATAAACCTAAAGAAGAAGGAAAGAAAGATTGGTTTAATGCAAGATGTGCTAGGGCAAAGGAGAAACGAGATGGAGCATGGAAAAGGTGGAGAAGAAACAGAAATCCAGAAAATAAGGAAAACTTCAAAACAGCAAGAAATGAATATGCCAAGGTGAGAAAGGAAGAAGAAAGGAACTATGAAAGGGACATTGTCGAAAAATGTAAGGAACAACCAAAATTGTTCTGCAGATTCATAAATGGAAAAATAAAACGAAAAGAAACAATAGAAAGGTTAAAAGGAGAGAACGGAATGGTGGAAGACCCAAAAAGTATGGCAGAACTGTTAAATAGTAAATTTCATGAGGTCTTTACTAAGGAATCCAAATTTGAAAGACCATATGAAAGAGATTAAAGTAACCAAGCTTGAAATTAAAAAGTTGATGATGGAACTAGATGAGGAAAAGGCAATGGGACCGGATGAAGTCTCAGGCAGAATACTGAAAGAATGTAGGGAAGAACTAGCAAGTCCTATATACAACATCATAAAATGCTCAATAGAAAATGGAACAGTGCCAGTGAAGTGGAAAAGAGCTGAGATGGTTCCCATATATAAGAGCGGAAGGAAGGAAGAACCTTTAAATTACAGACCAGTATCACTAACTAGTGTAATATGCAAGATGTGTGAAAAAGTAATAAAGAAGCAATGGATTGAGTTTCTTAAAGACAACAAATTATTATCAAATAGCCAATTTGGTTTTAGAAAAGGTCGGTCATGTGTAACAAATTTATTGAGTTTCTACTCTAGAATAGTTGATAAAGTACAAGAGAGAGAGGGATGGATTGACTGTATTTATTTAGATTTAAAAAAGGCGTTTGATAAAGTGCCACATGAAAGATTACTATGGAAGTTAGAGGAGAAGAGTGGCTTAAAAGGAAGCACATTGAGATGGATGAAAAATTACTTGAGGGGGAGAGAAATAAGGACGATAGTTAAAGATATGAAGTCCAAGTGGAGAACAGTAGACAGCGGAGTGCCACAGGGATCAGTATTGGCACCAATACTTTTTCTTATATATATAAATGACATGCCAGAGGGAGTGAAAAGCTACATAAATCTGTTTGCGGATGATGCGAAACTGTGCAGAGTCATTAAACAAAAAGAGGATTGTGAAATACTACAGGTAGACTTAAACAAGATCTGGAAATGGAGTAAAAAATGGGAGATGGAATTCAATGTGGACAAAAGCCATGTCATGGAAATGGGAAAAAGTGAAAGACGACCAGTGGGAATCTATAAGATGGGAGATGGAGTAGAACTAGAAAAAGTAAAAAAGGAAAAGGACTTGGGAGTGACAATGGAAGAAAACAATCAACCGGTAAGCCATATTGATAGAATTTTCAGAGAGACGTATAATTTGCTAAGGAATATTGGATTAGCATTTCACTATATGGACAAAGAAATGATGAAGAAATTGATAAGTACTAAAATAAGACCTAGATTGGAATATGCAGGAGTTGTGTGGACCCCCATAAAAAGAAACACATAAGGAAATTGGAGAGACTACAAAAATGGCTACAAGAATGGTTCCAGAATTTAAAGGGATGACATATGAGGAGAGACTAAAAGCTATGGATCTACCAACCCTGGAACAGAGAAGAGAGAGAGGAGATCTGATACAAGTTTATAAATTGATTAACGGAATGGATCAAGTGGATAATGAGAAACTAATCCTGAGAGAAGAATATGACATTAGAAGCACAAGATCGCATAGTAAGAAACTGAGGAAGGGAAGATGTCTGAGAGATGTTAAAAAAATTAGTTTCCCGCAAAGATGTGTTGAGACTTGGAACAGTTTGAGCGAGGAAGTGGTGTCAGCAATGAGTGTACATAGTTTTAAAGAAAAATAGGATAAGTGTAGATATGGAGACGGGGCCACACGAGCATAAAGCCCAGGCCCTGTAAAACTATAACTATAGGTAAATACACACCGCGTAGTGTAGTGGTTAGCACGCTCGACTCACACTCGAGAGGGCCGGGTTCGGGTCCCGGAAAGCGACGAGGCAAATGGGCAATCCTCTTATAAATGTGTGGCCCCTGTTCACCTAGCAGTAAATAGGTACGGGATGTAACTCGAGGAGTTGTGACCTCGCTTTCCCGGTGTATGGAGTGTGTTGTGGTCTCAGTCCTACCCGAAGATCAGTCTATGAGCTCTGAGCTCGCTCCGTAATGGGGAAGACTGGCTGGGTGACCAGTGACTGCTTTTTTTTTTTTTTTTTCCATATATGTACTTTTTATCAACCTTTTATTATCCTATGTAAGATGAAAAATATTTTCTGCACGTCAGATGAAAAATAAATAAGTAAATTAATAATAAAAAAAAATAATAATAATAAGGACGGAGTAATGTTGTGTTCTTTGCAAGGTAAATAATTCATTGTCACCTGCGTCCAGTATATCAGTAGGATACTACTACTACTACTGCTACTACTACTACTACTACTACTACTACTACTACTGCTGCTGCTGCTGCTAAAGCCACCATATCGCAGTTTGGTGGTGGTGGTGGTGGTCAATGGGGGCGTAACAGGCAGTGACGCAGCTGTCTTGTCAATCTTTCGTCAGCAAAAAACTCACTGACACCGGTGACCGACTCATATATTAAAGAACAGTTACAAATGCATTCGTTACAATAGTTAAAGTATTACCTAATTATAAATGAAAGAAATAAAATATATGATAGTACTAAATATATGTATGTTGTTATAATTACATATTGTTACGGCCCCAGAACATTCCTCCTTAAACGCCTGTCGCACCCTTGGTAGGTAGGTACCCCCGAATTGAGTGGGTAAAAGTTGGTGTCTTGTGGTAGGGGTGGGGTGAAGGAAGCATGAGAGGTGACGTAACGCCGTCCTGCTGCGCCGGCCTCTGATTGGCCACAGCCGACGCGCTGTTGCCCCTGGCCATATAAAAAGAGGTGTGACAAGCTTGCGGAAGCTTTTGTCCTGCAGACTGCCATGTGCATCGTGTGGCTTACGCACCAAGGAAGTACCGCTTTCTCACTGTATAACTCCTCGCCTCTTTTGTGAACCCCTTCGCCTGTGTGACATTACAGCTGTGTGAGTAATTGTTACTCAATAGTGAAAGGAAGAAACTAATTGTGTTTCCGTGCCTGTATGAGTGTGTGCCTGAGCTGTATGTGCCTGTAGCGTGTCTGTGCGAGAATCTGCGCTGTCGGCCCTCCGGTCCTCGCCACACTGCCAGCTGCCGAACCTACGAGAACTGCTCAGGTTAAGTCGTTTGTGCCAACCTGCTGAAGCTCAGGTAAGAGAGTGACTGAACAGTGCACAGGACAACGACACACCCCCATAGTGTTTCGTAACAATATATATAATCCAGCAACCAGAGGTTAACACTGAGCCTGTGGGGACGTATACTGACTTAGCATAAGAAGTGCTTGCATATGAAAATGAAAGGATGTGCTTCTCGCTAAGAGCAACCTCGCTTGTCACGGCTTTGTGTAGAAACAAGGAAAAAATTATATATAATTCATACCCGAACACCGCTCGGTCACATACCTGCCGCGTCCTCGCGACACAAAAAGAAAGGATACATAGATCTATACTAACCGTGTATCTAGCCGTGTTAAAGTGTACTACAGGAAGTTCATGGTTGAGAGTGAAATCGCCGCTGGGCAACCTTGGCAACATGAAGATTAGAATAAAGGCGCAACGCTTTGTAAACAAATAAAGAGAGGAAGTAGAATGCAAATGGTCAGGAGAATAGGAACTAAGATATACGAATTTAATTTCATGGAAGGTGTTAGTAACATAGGAAAGCCTGTAAAAATTAGATTTTGCAAAATAGGTAAAGGGAAAAGATGAGGAGCAGATATATTGACAGTAAAAGCTTCGTAGAGACGTTTAGGATATGTGGTCAGATCAGTAGACGTATCATGACAAAAATTGTGAACTGCTTGATGACCAACAACCCTCTCATACATTGTACCATTCGGACAAACAACTGCGAGAGGGATGGGAGTTGGGAAGAAGTAGTAATGATAACCATGGAACGGATGTTGAAAAAAAGCCTGTGGAACTATATGTCTATAGGGACAAGTTAAGAGAGCATCCTCTGCGTGAACACGAGTAAGGATGACCTCGCAAATATTCCCTACAATGGGGCGAAAAACAGAAAGGGTAGCGTGGCCGAGCGGTGTTAGGGTATGAATTGTATATAATTATTTTTTTCCTTGTTTCTACACACAGCCGTGAGAAGCGAGGCTGATCTTAGCGAGAAGCACATCCTTTCATTTTCATAATATGCAAGCACTACTTATGATAAGTCAGTATACGTTCCCACAGGCTCAGTGTGTTAACCTCTGGTTGCTGGATTATATATTACATGTAATTATAACAGCATAGACATATATTTAGTACTATCATATATTTTATTTCTTTCATTTATAATTAAGTAATACTTTAACTATTGTAACCAATGCATTTGTAACTGTTCTTTAATATATGAGTCTGTCACCGGTCCCAGTGAGTTTTTGCTGACGAAAGATTGACAAGACGTAGCTACGATTATTATAGTTGGAGTCTAATACACACGAGCTGGCCGTTGTGGTCGCCCGGGCGCTTGCCAGGGAGCTGTGACTGTGTACGAGATTATCCTTGTGTAGTGTAAATAACTGTATTGTTAATATAAGGAAAACCCAAGCCGTGTTTTCCTTATATTAACAATACAGTTATGCAATACAGTTCCATCTCTTCGGTAACGGAGGTGTTGTGATGATAAACCTGAGCATCTCTCTTGTCCGGGAAATTCTAAAATTATTAATTCAGCGTGATTTGTGGCATGATATATGCCAGGAATATTATCCAATATTCATACATTTATTTCTAATGTGTTTAACGAAATAAACCATGAGTACACTTTGGTGGTGGTTAGTAGGAGTGTTTGTTCACCATCACCTCAGCTGCCAGCCACGCAGTCCTGACCTGACCTGACTTGACCCAAGGTAGGTATAGGAGAGGTAGCGTCACTCTCATAGAACGTGAAGAACCAAAATCTGAAATGAGCTTTTTTATTACGAGCTCTTGGATGTTTTTAATGTTATAAACTATTACAATAAAATAAAATAAGATGTCGATTTTTTGTTATATATCGTATGAAGCAATTGTTATTGAATAAAAAATATAAATAGAAATGTTCGCGATAACTCATTCTGGACGGTGATTGGCTGGCCGCTGACTTCACGATAAGCTCCGCCCCTTCATCAAGCCTTATAAGCCCCGCCCCTTTGTTCAAGCAGGGTAGTGTTCTTAGTCCCATTTTATTTTGTATAATGATTAATGATATTCTGTCAACAACTCCCGTCCCCAGGAATCTTAAATACTCATTGTACGCCGACGATTGTGCGTTATGGCACTCCTCGCCTAACGCACAATTCTCGGCGGGGCGGATTCAGGATGCTCTTGATTCCGTCCAGCATTGGGCCTCACTTTGGGGATTTAAGTTTTCAGTTGCTAAGTGTATCGGTGTTGTTTTCACTAGACGTAACGTACCTGATTTGCAAATAACTCTTCAAGGCCAACCGATACCGTTTCAAAATTCAGCCAAGTTCTTGGGTCTGCATTTTGATAGCAGACTCAATTGGAAGATTCATGTTAATGAATTGCTCATTCGTTGTCGTAAAAAGATCAATGTCCTCAAATACCTTTCTGGTACTTCATGGGGAGCAGACAGAAAATCTTTATTAATGGTGTACAAGTCCTTAATTCGTTCTCATTTAGACTATGGCTCACTGGTGTATGGGTCTGCGTCGGAACCAACACTGAGGAGATTGGATGTACTGCAGAATGAATGTGTACGAATGTGTCTTGGAGCCCTGCGCTGCACTCGTGTGGCGCGGATGGAGGTAGAGGCCAATATACCACCCTTGGACATTCGTCGCAATTTCCTGCTTTTATCCTTTGGGATAAAAACAGCCCGGAAGGCTCCCCTCGGGACAACAGCAACCAAAATTATATGGCAGCACCACCACCTCCACACCGCAGCTTGTCGTCCAGTCGCGACGCGTCTGAATGCCCTCTGCCAGCTCACCGGCATTCGACTGGACGACACAGACCACCTGGTGCTACCTACTCTTCCCCCATGGAAGCAATCAACAACCACCTTCATCAAGAGCTGGCTTCCGGGGAAGAAGGCTGTTCTTGCCGAGGCGGAGCTCCACCAACACTTCCGGGCCCTCGTCACTGGCCTCCTCCATCCCTACATCTCTACACAGACGGCTCCAAGACAGGTGAATGTGTGGGTGCAAGTGTGTGGTCGAGCGAATGTGCCCTCAGGTTCCGACTGCCTACCCATACATCGGTGTTTTCTGCTGAAATTTTTGCAATTGAAAAAGCCATAGATTATGCTTTAAATTCACCTCATAATTCAATCATAATTTTACGGACTCTATGTCAGCCCTTCAGGCAATAGAGTCCGGCCGCACGGATACAAATGAAATCCAGGGCAACATCGTTAATAAGTTAAACTCATGTCGTAAATCCTTCTCACTGATTTGGGTGCCTGGACATTCCAGTATACGCGGAATGAACAGGCTGACATGCTAGCACGGTCTGCTGCAGAGCTCGAGGGAGCGTGGAACCTCCGTCGGGATCTGCAGTCATGTCTCTCAGTTGTTAAATCATCTGCAAAACTCCTGTGGCAGAGTCACTGGGACAACCTCCACCTCCACACCACCAAACCCATCCTGGGCGAGTGGGCCTCCTCCAATCGCCCCACAAGGCGAGAGGAAGTGGTCCTCGCACGCCTCAGGATGGGCTGCACCCTCCCCACCCATATGCTCCCCTACATCGCCAACACCTTTCCACCACAGTGTTCCACATGTAATATCACCCTATCTGTCGAGCACGTCCTGCTTCACTGTGTGCGTTATCGTGAGGAAAGGCGGCTCTTGGTGGCGTATTGCCGGGGTCGCCGCCTACCGCTAACTCAAACCACCCTTCTGGGTGACGAACATCCGGATGTGGTCGATAGACTGATGATCTATCTGACTGAGACCAATTTAATCAGAGAGTTGTGATTTATGTGTATATATTATGTTATTTATCCTCCACTCTGTAAATATTTGAAAATATATATATATATATATATATATATATATATATATATATATATATATATATATATATATGTAAATAAAAGTATGAAAGCGTGTATGATTCCAATTTTGCGTGATCTAATGTGAATGTTTTCCCTTCATGTATATATGCAATATGTAGTGATGCTACGTAGCCACCCTGTGTGATTGTGAGTTATCCTTCCCTCCCCCATGCCCTGACAAAGGACAACAGTTTTGAGATAGGTATAGGATCCTTGTGTGAATGAAGCGTTCATGAGAATGGGTGTGGATATTTTGTAAAAAAAAAAAAAAATAAAATAAAATAATAATAATAATAATAATAATAATAATAATAATAATAACTATATAAATAAAATAAATGAATAAATAAACCAATAAAAAACTATATGTAAAATAAAATAAAAGACCGAATTCTAAAGAAATATGTCAAAAAAACAATGAAATAAAAATGGCCTAATACCCAAGACAGGGTGATGGCCAAAAAAAAAAAAAAAAAAAAAATTCAAGCACTCACTCCATCCTCTCTATTTGTCATCCTTTTCCCTTCTACTGCACCATATTCAATTTTCCTCCTTCACCGTGTTTTGGTTGCTAAGGGACACTAGTATTTCGCCGCCATTTCCGTAGAGGTGCGGGGCCCTCGTTCGCTGCGTGGGCGGTCCGGCGCTTGCGTGTGCTTGGTGTTGGTGCGGTTTCCTTGTCTCCACCTGACCCGGCCCTCAAGACTCAAGAAGAGGAACCAAAAAAGTAGAGTGATACATCACTGAAAACCATCTTGCGCCTGGGTCAAGCCCCAGTGACTTTACTCTCCTACTAAAGCTCCTTTCTTATCACCCACCTATTCTTCCCCTACCCCCACTTCCCCTCTCCGCCTTTTCTATCTATATTCCATTCCATTTCATTCCATTCAAGCACGACGTTTTATAGCTTGTGTGTGGTGGTGTTTTTCACATTATATATAAGCTTTCATTCATTTCCAAGGACCAGAAAACTAAGAAAAAAAAAAAAATGCACCAACATATAATTTGCCTCTAAGTGCGTGTGGTGTACACTTGATTATCTGTTTTCTAGCATATAAGTACATGATGCCATATAAACAATAAATTTCACAAGAAGAATCGATGTTCTTATCTTTACAGCTCCATATTTTTATTCATACTGCAGTGCAGTGTTCTTTGCACTCGCCACGGAGGCAGGAACAAAGGGGCGTGGCTAAGCCTGCTAGGATAAAGAGTTGCCAACGAGTGATTTCCTCCCGCCGCGGATACCTCTCCTATACCTACTTAACTTGACCAGTGTAGACCACGCTGCCTCACCGTTCCACCACAGACAACATGGGAAATTGTACAAAGAGAACCCGCCTTATTACTGTTGCAGAGCGTGACTTACTAATAGACTTGGTGGGCCAGGTAAAGTGCTTCTAAATTGAAAGCTCAGATGGCCGTATAGTGGTCTTAACACAGGAGAAAATCGCCACCTTCAGCTGTCCAGGCTATGGGATAAGGACAGTCCACCAGTTATCTTCATAAATGGGAACTAATATTAATCAACTGATCGTAAGCTAAGTAGAATTTTGATAGAAAATTTGGGAGATGAAGTTGCAGGGATTGAAACTGGCATTGGCAATTTGGCGATGATGATGTTAACAGTTGTTATTCCTACTTCCTGGGTTTGGTTCCGATTTTTTTTTTTTTTTTTGTAAAGTAGGCTATTTGAACGATTACCGATATATTTTTGTTTTTAAAATCAATAAGTTCACAAAAAAAAAAAAAGTATTTAGACAAAACTTATGTGAAGGTATTAACGAAAACATGGGTCGTGATTCGGTTTATGGACGACTCGAGTGTGAACCAACTCGAGCGTGGTAAGTCGAAGGCCGTGGGTAAGTCGAGCGCACTGGAGACAGGTCGAGTGTCAAAACAACGATATGATTAGGAAATTTTCCGTAAACAGAACCGCGTTAACATGTGGAGAAAATTCCCCAGACAACGTAATCGAAGCTGTTATTTTCGTAAATCATGATCGTTGTCTCATGCTTTCAAATGCACTAAAGTAGTACTTCAAATAAAGCTGTGCTACCGCAAAGTAGTACATCAAATAAAGCTGTATTTATCCTGTATAGAATAGTGAAAACCATAATTGAATGGAGAAAATGAATAAATGGAAAAACAAGTTTAAGTATTTGAAAAGTCATAATTTGAAAAATATTAATTTTCGACAGAAAGGGGATAACCTAGTGTATCATCAATCAATGGGCATAAGTTGTAGGTAACTGAAAAAAAGTCATAACTTGAAAATATTGATTTGCGACGGAAATCGCATAGCCTATTTTACCATCAGGGGCCATCGATCCGGGGAATTT
>NC_059267.1:9807458-9864958 GCF_017591435.1 Portunus trituberculatus
CACACACACACACACACACACACACACACACACACACACACACGGTAGCTCAGGGGTTAGAGCGCTGGCTTCACAAGCCAGAGGACCGGGGTTCGATTCTCCGGCCGGGTGGAGATATTTGGGTGTGTCTCCTTTCACGTGTAGCCCCTGTTCACCTAGCAGTGAGTAGGTAAGGGATGTAAATCGAGGAGTTGTGACCTTGTTGTCCCGGTGTGTGCTGTGTGCCTGGTCTCAGGCCTATCCGAAGATCGGAAATAATGAGCTCTGAGCTCGTTCCGTAGGGTAACGTCTGGCTGTCTCGTCAGAGACTGCAGCAGATCAAACAGCGAAACACACACACACATTGTGTATAGCATGCTCGTATAGTTATAAGCATATTAGGAATATTCTCTCTCTCTCTCTCTCTCTCTCTCTCTCTCTCTCTATATATATATATATATATATATATATATATATATATATATATATATATATATATATATATATATATATATATAGAGGTGATGGCATATCCCCATATTTTCTTGCAAATCACTAAGAAACGTAAAATACAGTTAATGGCATTATATCTACTAAACTTAGTAACCAAGATGCTTAAAGATAACCACTCAAATAAAAGAAATATGCGGAACACCTATATCTGTTGTAGTTGGTTGACATGCTGACGTCACGATTCTGGGTTTTAAAAGCCTCCCGCGCTACGTGAATGATTTGAAGACTGAAGTGCGTTCACCTCTTAGTCTAATACATATTGAGCGCTCGATCCTAAAGAGCCCGCTGACTCCTCTGGGGCAGGTGTTTAAGATGTGCCATCAAAGAAGGTGGCACCGCTAACTCCACTTCAAGCCCTGTGAGGTGACTCCCCAGCACACACACACACACACACACACACACACACACACACACACACACAGAGAGAGAGAGAGACTAAGATTTTTCAAGGTTTAACTTTTGTTCTAGTATTTCGACCATGCACTAACCATTATCACCATGATTACTGCTGCTTCTTGTATTTCCTTCCCACAGTGGGTACTGAGTTTTCACCACAGACGCACCTGATTGACTACTTACGAAATGAGCTCCACCTGACAGGCGCCAAGGCTGTGTGTCGTGAGGGAGGGTGTGGTGCTTGCACGGTTGTGGCCACGACACCAGATCCTGAGGATCCCAAGAAGTCAAAGACCTTCAGTGTCAATGCTGTGAGTCTCCGAGCTGCGGCGCAGGAATGTGGCACTGGTTTTATAAACTTGCCTTCTGATGTGATAAGGATTTTTAAAATTGTACCCACCAGTAAAATTTGTCAAAAGTAACTGTTGGTGATTTTAAAGATCACTTATCATGCTCTCCTTTTTACATACTTATTTAAGCTTGTTTGGGAGTCATGAGTTAGAGTGGTGAAAGGAGAGATGAACTTTCTCTAAAGCTAACAAAGATGAATGAAATGTTTAAAATTTATTTTTGTTAAACTAGAGCTGTACATTCTTCCTTTGGTTAGTGTGACAACAAACTTTTGACTGATTGACTACATTTCCTTTATGATTGCAATTACATGTTGTTCCATTCAGAGATTCATCAGTTTGATATAATATCAACAGTTTATTAATTAATTAATTTATTGTATTTCTTATCAACTTGATATACTCAGGTTTTGTTGCCAAATGAACAAATTTGAAGTGAAAATACTAGTTCCAGGAATATGTGGTTCAGGTTTTAGCCTTTCTGTCTCTCAGTGTCAGCAGCTACTGTTTGCATGTGATGGGTGGGAGGTGGAGACAGTGGAACATCTTGGGGACCGTCACCATGGCTACCACCCGTTGCAGGAGGCACTGGCAAGCTTCTATGGGACTCAGTGTGGTTACTGCTCCACAGGGATGGTCATGACAATGCATGGGTAGGTGTTGCACTTGTATGATTTAGAAATGTTCATCATTTCATGAATTGCATTTGGCAGCTCATCAGGAAATGTGATCATCATAATCTTGAAAGATTGTTTTCATGTTTCTTCTGTTGTCTTGCCATTGTCAGGTAATAGCATCTCATTCAGTGAGCATATTATATCTCTTTCAGTAATATTATTTATACATTTCAGTATGACAAAAGTGTTTTATCATATAAAAACATTTTGAGTATGAAAGTTCCCTCACACAGGCAGCAAAAGTCCAGGGGCTCTCTGACCATGAGCCAGGTGGAGGCTGCTCTGGATGGCAACTTGTGTCGCTGCACTGGCTACCGGCCGATCCTGGACGCCTTTAAGGCCTTGGCAGAGGATGCCAGTCAGGACCTCAAGGACAGGCTGCCAGATTTAGAGGCATGTGACCTTATCTATACATTAATAACTACAGTATTTACATTAATTTGCCATTTTTTGGTGGACTGACTTCTGCAAAGGTATTGCTTAGTCCGACATATGTAGTTAGTAAATCATTTGGTTGTGCAGCACAATGCAGTGCAGGATCTTCAACAGTCAGTAAACTCTGTAGGACCAAGTCATGATAACCACACATGCTAATTACAAAACAGTCATTAGGATTTTAACAAATGCAGCAAATGTAAAGGATAGATGTTACTGATTACTTATTCCTGATGTCTGTTTCACATTATATAATTTCAGGACTCTCATAAAGAAAGAGGCTGCTGCAAATCCAAAAACAAGTGTCAGAGGTCATGTGGGGCTAGCTGTGAAAATATCAAGACTATCAAGAAGAAAAATGTGAGCACTGTGACTGAAGGAACCCAGTGGTACCAGCCAGTATCCATACAGGTGAGGAGTTTTGTCCTCTTCACACTTTGAAGGGAGACTACACAGCTTGAAAGAACAGTACATTCAGTACATTCGAGGGGAATGTGTGCACTTCAAGTTAAATAGCTGTTAATGTTATGGTGAAGGGGTGATTGAAACTTCTTAAATGAGACAGTGTTGCCTTGGAAGGTTTCATGGACACCTCTTGCTGTATCAGGTGTGAAAAAGGAGATGAGTGCAAGATGATGATTAAGTGGAAGAGAGGCAGGGATGCCGTATGAAACAATAAATAGTATTGTTTTTCCTTCATTTTCAGAGTCTGTATGATGTGATAAACAGCTTGGCAGAAGGAGAGACTTACCAGCTTGTTGTTGGCAATACAGGAGAAGGTGAATTTATTGTATGTTTTGTTTTTAGTCGTATGAGTACTCGTATTGTTCACGGTGGGTATGAATAGAGAATAATCGCTGGCAGCTGTGTGACATGTTTGGTTTACAGGAGTGTACAGGAATAGCAGCACACCTACTGCCAGTATCAGCATGGCAGGTGTGAGGGAGCTTTATGCCATCCAGAAGTCAGCCACTTCTCTCAAGCTGGGCAGTAGTGTCAGCTTGGGGCGAGCCATGGAAGTCTTCAAGGATGTCCAGTTTGCTGAAGGCTTCCATTACTTAGAGAGTCTCGCCAGTCACTGGTCTGTGGTGGCCAACACAGCAACACGAAATGTAAGTGCTGTCTGTTGAACTTATGGTCATCACTGTTATATTGGTGGTGTTGGGAGCACTCAGGCTTGTCTGGACGATGGGGATGTCCTGTGAGGATGTCCTTGCAACTATATATTATGCTTCCATGTACGTGGGTCCTTTCAGTGCGCAACTCCATCAATTGCGTCTCCGGCTTTATGCGCACCCTTACTTTGTTTCCATCACTCTTACAAAGAACAAAATTTCCGACATTAAGGCGGGTTCACATGTGCCAATTTTTTTATTTTTTATTTTTTTATTTAATTTATTTTTTACATACGTAGCTTCGTATTCACAATCGGTGCCTAGTGATTGCAAAAACAGTCGCAAATCAAGACAAACATGTAGGTCTTGCTAGTCGATTTGCGACTTTATTTACGTTGTGACGTCACGGAGTAAGTTTAAAAATTTAATCTTTAGGTATAGAGAGGATGTTAGAGTTGGTGAGGGAAAAAGAACACATCTGGGACTCCAGAAATTAATTATATAATGAAAAAAAATTTGATCGCAATTATGCATAGTCTTCTTAAGATTAACAACAAATGTGGTAGACACTCCTTTCTTTCCTTCTGCTTAGCCAGGGACGTATCCACAAGCATTTTCTTCGCTGTTGACTCTTCCGGTATGCCAAAAGAAGAGCAACCACAGCTTCAGCATAGTCACTGGAGGAAGACATCTTGGCTGGAAGCTGTTTGTATGCATTCACTTCCCGCCAAGGCGCCGCCTACTAGTCTTGCAAACGCTACGTCTGACACTTTCCGACTAGAAGGGATGAGTCGGAAACTCTACGTACGTAAAAAAAAAAAAAAAAAAAAAAAATTAGTCTGAACTCGCCTTTATGCGCACTTGGCGAAAGAAACTTTAATTTTAGAACAAACTATATTTGCTAAAAAGAATTTTTTTCTGCCAAAAACCAATAAGATCAATTAAGAGAAATTAAGAAATGATGTTCTAACAACACAAAGAATAATTAATTGTCAAAATATATAAATGTAATATTACATAAAAAAAAATCGAGACCGTTCGACGCCTTTTTTTTGGTGTAGCATCGTTGCCCCAGCTTGTCCGCGTTACGGTTTTGTATTTCACGTTTGCTAAGCATTATGATACTATTTTTATATATCAAAAGAAATTTAAAAATGATATTTTGACAACAAAAATAATAATTAAATATCAAAATATATAAATCAAACATTACATAAAGGACCAAACTCACCAAAGAGACACGAGACAGTTCCACGCCGTTCTTGTGTTGGTCCAGCCACTCTCTTGTAGCGTGTGTGTGTGTTAAGGTTACATATTTCACTTTTCCTTTGCATTACGATATTTATTTTTACCTTTGTAGATTGGCAATACGTAATGTTTGTGATCTTTCAAGGTTTGTGAATATGGCTCCTAAATACAGTAATCGCTCGCGTATCCGGATTATAGCAGCCAAGGCCCGGGCGGATACGCAAAATATCCAGATACGCGGAATTTCCTCACCCAACAGCTTATAAATTTAGAAGGAAAAAAAAAAAAACATGTACATAACCCAAATGAGTAAGAAAACAATGAATGAAAGCACATTAAATGATTGTGTATACAATAATGACTTCATGGAGAATGATAGAATGATAACATAAGATATCTGCTTCTCTAGAAAATGTGAGGGTTGGGAAGGTGCCATCAGCAGCGTCATGGCAATCTACTGTTTCACTGCTGAATTGGACACTACTTGAGTCATTATTAGTGTGTTGAAGTGAGATAATGATACAGTGAAGTATTTATTGTTTGTCTGGTACAGCTTTCTACCTTTGTCTCAACATGATTGTTTGTAATAGTGTTATTGTGAAAGCTATGTCATGTAAAGTTTTGATGAAGAAAAAAAAAAGTTTGAAAAGATCATAACAGTCTTATGATATAGAGATGGTGGAGAAGCCTGGCAGTGAGGCATGGGTGAGGCAGGGTCTTGAAGGGGGAGATAACACGTAGGGTTGCCACCACCACCACCAAAAAATACGGAACGCATTACCTGAGGTTGGAACAGTGATGGCGGGTAGAAAGTCAATCATATTGACAAGGCTTGAAGATAAGCTCTTCCATAAGTACCCTGTATTAGGAGGAATTCAAGGATATCTTGACTAAATGTGAGGATATATTGCAAAATACGTTCATCAGTCAAGTTATCAGTAATATATTTTTGAAACTACATGTGTCTGTATAAATTCTAAAGAATGAGACACTTAAAAATATATTTCCCTTAATTAAAGAAAAAAAAAACCGCATTTGGAGAAAACAGTAGCTACCTGGAATATGAATGGATCATAAATATAGTCATTACTTAAACATTTTCCAAGTGTACAGATCCTGCAGACGTAGCCATGTTCAGTACCAGTTACCTAACAGGGATGAGACAGGCATGGCACAGCACAGCTGCAGTACTCTCCGCCCCTCTCATTTCTAGTCTGACAGCCGTTGGTGATGGACCGTGGGCGTGGAGGCGGAGCGAGATATTACGTGTACTGTTCACATAACGCACGGGCGGCATGACAAACTCCTAACAAATTCATATATTTTTGTGAACTGGTTATGTATGTGTTTCAATGTTTGGTCACGATGACTTATTAATTAATTTAATTTGCTTGTCTATTCATACAGGCAAATACGGAACAAATGGCGTTCCGTATTGGTTCAATACGGAACGCAGCATTTCACGCTTCAATACGGAACGGTTCCGTATTTTAAGGGACAGGTGGCAACCCTAATAACACGCATGACGGAGGGGAAACGGGAGGCCAGAATTGAAAGTCCATTTGTTTGTTTCCAGTTGTCTTCTCTTCTTGATGTTTCTCATTCTAATTCTCGTCAACCTGTCAGGCAAATCTCAGAGAGCTAAAATGACACACCTCCCTACTTGACTCCTGGCCAAGTACTGTGTAGGGCGTGAGTCAGGCTATGACACAATCACACAAGACATTTAAAATTGGCTTCCTGACGGGAAGCTTATTTGATTATCAAAAAATACACTCATAAACGACAGAGCAGCTCATCTTGGCCATTTGATACTTGGAAGTTCTGCCTTGGAGCGTCTCACAAAGAAATGTAAACAAACAACTGAACCACTTTTCGCTGCTAGGGTGGAACAATATATATATATATATATATATATATATATATATATATATATATATATATATATATATATATATATATATATATATATATATATATATATATATATATATATATATATATATATATATATATATATATATATATATATATATATATATATATATATATATATATATATATATATATATATATATATATATATATATATATATATATATATATATATATATATATATATATATATATATATATATATATATATATATATATATATATATATATATATATATATATATATATATATATATATATATATATATATATATATATATATATATATATATATATATATATATATATATATATATATATATATATATATATATATATATATATATATATATATATATATATATATATATATATATATATATATATATATATATATATATATATATATATATATATATATATATATATATATATATATATATATATATATATATATATATATATATATATATATATATATATATATATATATATATATATATATATATATATATATATATATATATATATATATATATATATATATATATATATATATATATATATATATATATATATATATATATATATATATATATATATATATATATATATATATATATATATATATATATATATATATATATATATATATATATATATATATATATATATATATATATATATATATATATATATATATATATATATATATATATATATATATATATATATATATATATATATATATATATATATATATATATATATATATATATATATATATATATATATATATATATATATATATATATATATATATATATATATATATATATATATATATATATATATATATATATATATATATATATATATATATATATATATATATATATATATATATATATATATATATATATATATATATATATATATATATATATATATATATATATATATATATATATATATATATATATATATATATATATATATATATATGCGTCTCGTGCTAAAGGAGCGTAACCGCCACTAACTGTTTTGAGAAAAACGCCCGTAAAGTTAGACAATGATAACGCAGTCGAAAATTGATGTAAACGTAATGTATTATACACCAATGGAAAGCTTTTAAAACCAGCCTTCACATGAAATAGGTATTGGGATGAAAAAATGCCATTTTCACAATAACAAGAAAATCACTCGAAACATCAACCATCAATATAAATGGTGTCAAACCAGGGAGGAATTAACTGCTAGAAACTTCTATTATGTACTTTTCAATGAAAAAATGGTGGATAATGTTATAAATTACATGTTAGGTTATGAGAAATGACCAAATCTTGAAAAATCTAATTATTAATAATCATGACTGTCCATGGCCCAATAGGCATCAAATATCACTTTAATATTATCAGCACCAATCTTGGCAAAACACTTATATTTGCACTTACAATCTGGGCCAACCTTTCGTGCCGCCACAACCTTCCCTCCCTGACTCACATACTCCTCACCTTGGTTTCTCTTCGCCTTCCTCACGTTTTTTTTTTTTTTTTTCCACGTCTCCGGCCGTCTACGCTTACTTGCCCTAAGCACTGACACCTCCCCTCCACTCTGGTCACTCATTTTGGCAGGTAAATCCACAAGAAAAATGGCTGGAAACAGGGAGAGTTCCCAGGGAGATTGCAACACGTGTTGTAAGAATGCCGCCACCTGACTGAAGAAGCGGGATGGTAACGTGGCTATGATTGGCTGAGCGGTGGCTTTCCCGCAACCCGCGCTCCCATTGGCTAGCTCGCGGTGGCTCATAAGCTACTTCAACTCTGGAATTTCAGACCTTCTCCACACATTTATTGCGTGTTGGTACCTGACTCTAAACTCTCTGCCTTGGGGTCATAGAGGTGGCTATCGGGTGTTTCTTTGTTGTCACGTGGTGTACGAGACTGCCATCTACCGGGAACTGGTACTAACTAAAAAACGGTCAGGGTAGTGGTTACGCTACTTCAGCACGAGACTCTTCATACACACACACACACACACACACACACACACACACACACACACACACACACACACACACACACCAGAGGACCGGGGTTCGATTCCCCGGCCGGGTGGAGATATTTGGGTGTGTCTCATTTCACGTGTAGCCCCTGTTCACCTAGCATTGAGTAGGTATGGGATGTAAATCGAGGAGTTGTGACCTTGTTGTCCCGATGTGTGGTGTGTGTATATATATATGTATGGAGTAGGCAGTAGTCACCTGCCGCCCGGTGGAATACTCCAGGAGAGGTACTTACGGGGATGTAGGCAGTGCTGCAGACTGAGTGATTCCCCGTGTCCTCTCTTCCCGGTTCCCTTTGTGGTCTCATTTATACAATTGAGCAGCTGCAGCCTGCCCTCTAAAGACAACTTCTAATACTTCCTACACTACACTACAACACCTTACACTTTTACACTCTCTTCAAATCAAAATTTAATAATGGCTTCACCACGCCCTGCCTCGGAGTCCCCCTCTGGGGAGGGGACCATAAATGTCCCCAGGTCGGACTGCCCTCTGCTGTCGACCTTGGGTGTCTTGACACTTCATCTAATACTTTCACTATCAATTTCTGCAACATTCGTGGCCTTCGTTCTAATTTTCAATCTGTGGAACACCACCTCTCCTCTACTAAACCTCATCTTCTCTTCCTAACCGAAACACAGTTGTCTGTGACTACTGACAGCAGCCCTTTTCTGTTCCCTCCTACTTGCTCTATCCTCATTTTCAATCCAAAGCTGGATGTTGCGCATACGTGCGTAACGACACCACTTGCTCTCGTGCCCACAATCTTGAATCTTCAGAATTTTCTACCATCTGGCTAAGACTTCAATGTCACTCTCTAACTAAATTCATCTGTGCTGTATACCTCTCACCTAATTCCTCTGACTATGTAAAATTCTTTGACTATTTGACTTCCAAGGTGGAGCACATCTTATCTCACTTTCCTTTTGCTGAGATCTCCATTTTAGGGATTTCAATGTTCACCACCAGCTTTGGCTTTCATCTTCTTTCACTGACCAACCTGGTGAACAAACCTTCAACTTTGCTATCCTTCATGACCTAGAGCAGCTAGTGCAGTTCCCTACCCGTATTCCTGACCGCCTTGGAGACACGCCCAACATTCTTGATCTTTTCCTAACCTCCAACCCTTCTGCTTACTCTGTTAAACTTTCCTCTCCGTTGGGCTCCTCCGACCACAATCTAATTTCCGTTACCTGTTCTATCACTCCAGTGCAGCCTCAGGACCCGCCTAAGCGGAGGTGCTTCTGGCATTTTAACTCTGCTAAGTGGGAGGAACTAAGGCAGTACTATTCTGATTTCCTTGGGATGATTATTGTTTTCATGTCAGAGATCCTTCTCTTTGTGCCGAGCGCATAACAGAGGTGATTATCTCTGGCATGGAGCTATACATTCCTCATACTTTCTCTAACCCTAAAGCTAAAAAGCCTTGGTTTAACTCTGCTTGTTCTCGTGCTGTCAATGATAGAGAGGCGGCTCACAAACGGTTCCGTAGCCATCCAACTGCTGAAACTCATGCCCTATATATTTCTGCCCGTAATCATGCCAAATCTATTCTCCAACTTACTAAAACTCTTTCATCAATAGAAAATGTCAAAGTCTTTCCAATTCTAACTCCTCTCGAGATTTCTGGCATCTAGCCAATAATATCTCTAACAACTTTACTTCTTCGTCTTTCCCTCCTTTACTTCATCCAGATGGCTCTACAGCTGTCTCTTCTTTTCTAAAGCTGAACTCTTCGCTCAAACCTTTGCTACCAACTCAACTTTGGATGATTCTGGGCATATTCCTCCTACTCCTCCACCCTCTGACTACTTCATCCCTAAAATTAAAATTCTTTATAAAGACGTTTTCCTGGCCCTCTCTGGCCTTGATTCTCGGAAGGCTTACGGTCCGGATGGAGTCCCTCCTGTTGTTCTCAAAACTGTGCTTCCGAACTCGCTCACTGCCTGGTCAAACTCTTTCATCTGTGTCTCTACTTCTATTTATCCTTCTTGCTGGAAGTTTGCTCACATTCAACCTGTCCCTAAAAAGGTGACCACTCCAATCCTTCTAACTACCGCCCTATAGCTTTGATTTCCTGCCTTTCTAAAGCCTTTGAGTCTATCCTTAATAGGAAGATAATGAGGCATCTATCAGCTCACAACCTTCTCTCTGATTGCCAGTATGGTTTCCGTAAAGGCAGATCTACTGGTGATCTTCTTACTTTCCTAACTGAATCTTGGTCATCCTCTTTAGGGACTTCGGTGAAACCTTTGCTGTCGGCCTTGACATATCGAAAGCCTTCGATAGAGTCTGGCACAAATCTTTAATTTCTAAACTACCCTCCTACGGATTCTATCCTTCTCTCTGTACCTTCATCTCCAGTTTCCTTTCCGATCGTTCTATTGCTGCTGTAGTAGACGGTCACTGTTCTTCCCTAAAACTATCAACAGTGGTGTTCCACAGGGTTCTGTCCTATCACCCACTCTCTTTCTATTATTCATCAATGATCTCCTAAATCTGACTCAATGCCCTATCCACTCCTATGCTGATGATACCACCTTGCATTATTCAACAGCGTTCAACAGACGCCCAACCCAACAACAATTAAATGACTCAAGGCGAGATGCTATAGGACGCCTAACTTCTGATCTTTCACTTGTTTCTGATTGGGGCAGAGAAAACCTGGTTTTGTTCAATGCCTCAAAACTCAATTTCTACAACTATCTACTCGACATAACCTTCCAGACAACTATCCTCTCTTCTTCAATAACACTCAACTTCCCTCTCCTCTACATTAAACACACTCGGTCTATCCTTCACTAAAAATCTAAACTGGAAATTTCACATCTCTACTCTTGCTAAATCAGCTTCCAAGAAGTTAGGTGTCCTATGGCGTCTTCGTCCATTTTTCTCTCCTCCCAGCTGCTTGCTCTGTACAGGGCCTTATCCGCCCGTGTATGGAGTATGGCTCTCATGTCTGGGGATCCACACACACAGCTTTACTAAACAAGGTGGAATCTAAAGCTTTTCGTCTTATCAACTCTTCTCCTCTAACTGACTGTCTTGATTCTTTAAGTCACCGCCGCAATGTTGCATCTTTATCTGTCTTCTACCGCTGTTTTCATGCTGTCTGCTCTTCTGAACTTGCTAACTGCATGCCTTCCCCCTCCTGCGGCCTCGCTGCACAAGACTCTCTACTTCTTCTCATCCCTATTCTGTCCATCTTCCTAATGCAAGAGTTAACCAGTATCTTCACTCCTTCATTCCCTACACTGGTAAACTCTGGAACTCTCTACCTGTGTCTGTATTTCCACCTGCCTATGACTTAAACTCTTTCAAAAGAGGAGTGTCAAGACACCTCTTACGTTAACTGGACCCTCCTTTTAGATTTTTTGTTTTTCTTTCTACTTTCCTCTTAACAGGGCCTGGCAACCAGCGGGATTTTTTTTTCCAACACTTTGTTTTCCCTTGGCCAGTGCCCTTGTAATGTAAAAAAAAAAAAAAAAATATATATATATATATATATATATATATATATATATATATATATATATATATATATATATATATATATATTTACATCTACTTATGAAGATGCTATTAAGTTGAGATTATAACATCATTCCAATTAGCAAGAAAATAAATTTTATTATAGATGTTTTGGTTAGTAACCATAGATCTTAATTTGGCTAAAAATTGACGCTAGAGGAAAACGGTGTGTTCCGTCTGGCTCAAGAAGACGGAAAGAATTGACGGAACAGTAAAAAACCAAAGGAAATCGTTGAAAACGACGAAAAAAGTGATCGAGGGATCGCTCGCGCGGTAGGTTTGAATATGCTGGAGGGCATCTCCGGATAGTAACGAATTCCGGATAGTGGCGATCGAGCGATTACTGTATATGAAAGAGAAAGATGTTACAGGTATATATAGTGAAACTGAAAGACGGCTAATTTATCAAGAGTATTTTTGCCTCATGAGAAACTAGACATCATTGTCAAAGTTGAGGCAGGTGTGAAGCTCCGTGAAGTAGGCAGATTGTACTCTATTGAAGAGTCAATAGTGCGCAACATGTGAAATGTAAAGATGTCATAAAGAACGCAGTGCAGCAGACATCGCCTCGTACCAGCTGCTCAGCAGCAGTGGATGATGGGGTCACTAATCCCCCTCCAGCATTCCACATTTCTCCTGCAAGCTCACTGTCCAGCCATTATATGTAAGTAAGAGCTTTGTTGTATGTATGTGGAATAATAATGTTTTACGTTTCAGTAATGATAAGTTTGAGTTCAGTTATGGGGCGTCTCGGGGATCAGTCTTGGAGGGCCCCGGTGTAGCCGGTTCAAGTGACTCCCTGTTTCAAAAGACTCCCCCAGTCAGATCAACCTAGGTTCAGACGACTCCCCGTCACTTGAAACTAGTTTCAGACGACTCCCCACCCGTTTGAAATGACTCCACATTCGAGTGAACCTAGTTTGAGATGACTCCCCATTCGAATGAACCTAGTTTGAAATGACTACACGTTCGAAAGAATCTTTGAAACCTTTGAAATTAAACGAACATGGACAAATTACAGAGGTTTGTTAACTGCCAGTGTTGCCGAGATTTGTTAGTTGTCAGTGTGGTGTCGTGTCGTGCTACGATGGACTTTACTACTGAAATGGACGAGGTGGAAGAGTTCCTGCGGTCAAAAACTTATCCAGTGCATGTTGGAAACGACAAGGGAAAAAAACCTAATTTTCGAAGGAAGTGTCAGGCATTCACAATCCAAGACGACTGTCTGAAGTATGTTCATAAACCGAACAGGAAAGATATAACTGGTGAGTAGCCTATTCCGTAAATTTATAATTTTGATTGACATTCGTTATTGCTCTAATGCGAAATTTTTTTCTTTATATCATTTCCTACTATGGGTTTCACTGGCCGTGTTACACTGTTTTTCGCAAACAATTTCTAAACGAATTGTGGGATCAGTATGGTATTTCAACACAAAGCCTTTTACACCCCAGGTTACATGCCACGTAATATCGAAAACTACACACACTGCATTAATTAGATGCATACATATATGACATATGTAGCTATAAGTACAGTACATAAAGTAAGCGGTATAACATATTAATGGAAGAGGCAGGAAATTGAGTAATGAGGGGGGGGAGAAGGAGGAGACGGGGAAGGATACGGAAGGAGGGTGGAGGGGGGAAATATGGGGTGGTGGTGGGGGTGTTTGGGGAGTGGGGGGTGTTTGGGGGGTGGGGACGCGTCCTCTGAATGTGTAGACGTGACTTCCTGGCCACCTACTTCCCATAGTAGATAAATGTTAGTTCCAATAGATGTAGTATTGCGCGACTGTGATTGTTTATTTTTGTGATTGCAGAAGTTCGCTTCCTTCGGGTGATTAAGGATCGCCAATACCAGCTTGACATTGTACTGGCTAGTCACCGAGGATCTGGTGACAGCGACGAATCTGTTGCCTTGGGAGGACACGTGGGCAGAGATAAAGTCGTCGATCGTATAATGCAAAGATATTGGTGGCGCAAAGTCGTATCTGACGTAAATGAAACTATCAAAACTTGCTTGCGGTGCCAAAAAGCCAGCACAGTATTCAAGAAAGTTGACTCGAAACTGCACAGTATACCAATTAAGCCTCAAATTATGCACCAAATTGGAGTAGACCTATGTTCCTTAACAAAGTGAGTTTGGTTTTATAGAAACATATAAATGCAATATTCTATTTTAGCATGATAATAATAATAATAATAATAATAATAATAATAATAACAACAATAAGGAATATGCATAAACTGATAGATATCACTGTATATGATTTACAATGGTGATTTTTCTCAGGTCCTCCAACGGTCATGTCGCCATTGTGATGGCTGTTTGTTATTTTTCTAAGTGGATAGAGGCTCGCCCTGTAAGAACAAAGGAAGCTGTTGAAGTGGCTCGCTTCTTGTACGAGGACATTATCTGTCGACATGGATGTGTTGCCATACAGATCAACGACCAGGGCAGAGAGTTTGTGAACTCTGTCTCAGCAGAGCTCCACACGCTACAACCTACGCAGAGCAGATAGAAAAGGAGGCAAACAAACGGATCCATGGGATGGTCCCTATGAGGTGGCTCAAGTTTGTGAAAAGGGACTGTACAATCTCATTAATGTATCCACGAATATCCCCTTAAGAATAAAGTGAATGGATGCAACCTGAAGCTCTTCTTCGAACATGCTCCAGAAGTTTTACCACCAAGTTCTTCATCAGACACACCATCTCCAACTTCTCTGTCAGAGCCACCATCTCCAACTGTCCAGATCATAGGGTTCAGCAACAGGAGATTATCTACAAATTTAATCCAATAACAGTTGCAACACAGCGAGCAATCTGCAACAACTCTGGTGGACGTCTGACATTTAAGAAAAAGTCTGGTCCCTCTGGAAAAATAAATAAGACTTTCAAAACACAAGTGAACCCCTTGCTGTCAAAGTAATTAAAGGTGATGGAAATTGTTTTTTTCGTTCCATGTCATTCGCTATCACTGGAGAAGAAAACCAACATCCTGTTGTCAGAAGCTTGATATGTGATTTCCTTTCCACCAGTGAAAACATTCAAGTTGATTCAATGTGTGAGGATAAAGTGTGGGGAACAACTACAGAGATCTTTGCAGCAGCCAACATGTTTCAAGTAAATGTATGTGTTTGGGCAAAGTTTGGATCTATTCACACATGGCATATACATAGGCCGAAAAGTACTAAAATCCTAAAGGATTCAGTGTACCTTGAGAATACCGCAGGCAACCATTTCAATGTAGTTATCCGTGTGTAGTGTAATTTGTAAAAATGTCATTATTTTGTAAGTAATTTGTAATTCAAGAAAAAAAAGGTAATCATTTGTAAAGTAATTTGTAATTCAAGAAAAAAAAGGTAATCATGTATAGTGTAATTAGTAGTTTTTTTTTGTATGGGGAGAGAGCAACCTTAATAACAAAATCAAGCATCCAATAATGGGAGTCATTTCAACCTGATGGGGAGTCATTTGAAACCAGTTTCAGTTAACTGGGGAGTGTTGTCACTCTAGTTTCATTTAACTGGGGAGTATTTTCAAACTAGGTTCAGGAGACTCCGGGAGTCATGTTTTGGGGGAGTGTCCTCAAACGTCTACACCGGCCCCAATCTTGTTTATAACATTGGGTTCTGTGATTTGATTAGTGCGTTTTTGATATATGCGGACATTTTCTCGGTCCCTTAACCGCGCACTAAGCGAGGATCCCTTTATTTCCATGTGACTTACCTAGATACCTAGGATGTGAGGTAGTACAATGCAGCTGCTTTCCTCGTGTCAAGGCTAACAGACGTTGGACAAGGCGAGTCACATGAGGGGAGTAGGTCTGTCGGCCCAAACCAGCGTCAGCGTTCTCTCTCTCTCTCTCTCTCTCTCTCTCTCTCTCTATCTCTCTCTCTCTCTCTCTCTCTCTCTCTCTCTCTCTCTCTCTCTCTCTCTCTCTCTCTCTCTCTCTCTCTCTCTCTCTCTCTCTCTCTCTCTCTCTCTCTCTCTATCTCTATCTCTATCTCTATCTCTATCTCTATCTCTATCTCTATCTCTATCTCTCTCTCTCTCTCTCTCTCTCTCTCTCTCTCTCTCTCTCTCTCTCTCTCTCTCTCTCTCTCTCTCTCTCTCTCTCTCTCTCTCTCTCTCTCTCTCTCTCTCTCTCTCTCTCTCTCTCTCTCTCTCTCTCTCTCTCTCTCTAGCCACTCCCCAGTCGTCCTTTACAGCAAAGGCAGCATTTCATGCTCCTCCCAGTGATGATACTGGGGCGAATGACACGAGACTGAAAACAAGGATGTCTTCTTGGTGGGCGATACAGGACTGTTCTGTTGAACAAAAGCGCTTCTCTCCAACTCCTCTTCTTCCTGCGTGATGTCACTTGCCATCTCTCTCCCAAACACTCAGTGTTCCCCATGGCTACCTCTACCCCCTCTCATCATTACAATACTTACTGTGGTACTAAGTTCTGTGTAGAACAACTAGTACCAACACTAAGAGCACTCTTTTAAGATGATAGATTCAATACACTGCTTACTAAATGGAAGGAGTTAGAAATTAATTCCTTCAAACATAATGAAACAATTCTTTCAAATATAATGAAATACTCAAAGGATATACAAATACAGAAATGTTTTGTTTCATTGTAAGCAATATGAGGGATCCTTTACAATTTTCTTATTGTAAAGTAAGTGTTCTGTATGCAATTTTTACCTTAGTGAACAATGTATAATAAAAAAATACAATATATACAATGTAAAAAAAAAAAAAGAAGGATTTTGCATGTGAATTTCTGCTCTGCATTTTAACACTATCCAACTTCAAATTCTGTTGAATAAATCACTGGAGATGGAAGTAAATGTTTGTTTTGAGGTGGATTTTTAGTTTCTAACTCAAACACCTCAGTATATCATGCTGGATGAGGTCAAATGCAACATATAAGTGACCAGTACAGGGACCTCTTGATGTCATGTCCCCTCTTTTTCAGCTTACACATGGACAACTGCAGAAGTGTGTTTAGTAGTTGTACAACAAGACGATAAATTTTGAATGATGAATGTGATGACTACTTTTTGCTTTAGAATTAAAAGTAAAGAATAACAAAGACAATGGTGGACTGTAACTATAACAAAAAGCTGCAGTAGCATGTCTGATTTTTCATTTCAATTGATCACAAACTAGAGAAGGTGGAGAGTATAAATATTGGGAATTTTTTTTTAAGATGAATTCAAATTTTAGACTTGAAATAACCATAGGTGAGCATTATCTTGATAATATATGGCAATAATGATATCAGCGTATTGGTTGTCCAATTATTATTTTCCTGTGTTGTTGATTTATCTGCATTGTCAATACTTTTGGTTCCAAACTATTGAAAGTTGATATCTATTTATCTTTCTATCAATGTATAACCTCCACATTCCACAGGTTGGAAGTATTGGTGGAAATCTGATGCTGAAGCACCAACACCCTGAGTTCCCGTCTGACATCTTCTTGACACTGCTGGGCACTGGTGCATCACTAACTCTAGGCACAGCAGCTGATGCCTCCACTTCAGAAGTGACTTTGGAACAGTTCCTCTCCATCAGCATGGCAGGACGTGTCATCCTCTCTGTCACACTGCCACAACTCTCGCTCAACACTCAGGTGACTCCTCACTCCAGAGCCTCAAATATTTTCCTTGTCTTGTTATCATTTTGTTATCAGTTTTTTATATAATTGTATTGAAGAATGAATGCAGAGAATTACAGAAGAATAAAGTTGGGAAGTTAAGGGAAACCTTAAAGATTTACCATGAATTCTTGTCAACACGTAATGCATTTGTTTCTTGACAGATCCATTCCTACAAGATTGGTCCCCGTGCAGTCAACGCCCATGCCTATGTTAATGCAGTGTTCAGGTTTGAGGTGAACACTACGGCCGACTTTCAGATCACCAGTAAGCCTTTCATCCTCTATGGTGGCATCAACCCTAACTTTGTGAGTGTCACATTGTTGGTCTTGCGTTAATCTCTGATATCTATAAATTATAATGATTTATGTACAGTCAACTATGAATGATATTGATTTGTATGCAGTCAAATCTCAATTAATGGGAGTTTCAATGATGCAGTATTGATGTGACGTGACTTGATATATAAGATGCGATTAAATAAGGCAATTTATTCACTTTAAAACGGATTAACTTAACTTGATGATGTAACGTGCACTCTTGCTGCTTCTGGTGGGAATTTTACTGGGCCGGGATCCAAGAAACTTAATGAGCAAAGCAGCTTCCGGCAGCGAAATGGTATCCACGAACTCATAGGGAGACATTTTTGCCATGGTGACAAAGTTGCTAGCAGGTTACCAGTAAAACCATCTTCCGAGATGTTATTGCCTCTTATATACATTTACGTTCACAAAGCAACATTTCTATTAGCTTTTGACAAGCCCTACCACCAAGAAAGGACTGTTTTGTGATGCTGAAAGTGAAATTTTGCACGGAACACTGAAAGCGAAGCGGGAGATGAGGGAGCTTTTGTCTGTTGGGGATTGGCCACTGCTGCTTCTTTTTGTGACCCTCTTTAGCTTATGTGTTGCTTCCACCATAATATTTGTGTTTGCCCCTCTATTGCCTGCTATAATGGATATCAGTACAAAGATATGGCATGCATTATAGGAGGATATATTATGGTGAAAGCAACACACGTGCTAAAGAGGGTCACAAGAAAAAGAGGAAGAAGTGTCCACTGCCAATCACCAACAGACAAAAGTCCTTATCTGCTTTGCTTTCAGTGTTCCATGCAAGATTTCACTTTGTGCATCACAAAATAAACCTCTCCTGGTGGTAAGGCTTGTAAGAAGCTAATAGAATTGTTTATTGAACACAAATGTCTAAATGAGACCTCACTCCTCAGTCTGGAGCTAACTCACTGTGAGTGGATCATTTCTCTGCGTTTTCATCCTGTGTTCTATATGCTGTGCAAGAAATCAAGGAAGTCTGACCATTGAAAAGAAGTTGGAAATGTTAGATTGCAATGCTGGGGAAGAAAAGACCTCATGATTGTATGTGATTGTCCATGGGACGGAACTGAGGGAGAGCATGTACGTTGTGTACTATCAGAACTAATGAAATGAAAATACGGGCATCCCCCACTTAATGAAGGTTCACACAACGAAACGTTTCCTTTTACTACCATCTGCTCGTTTAACAAACACCAAACTCGCTTTAACAAAATTTTATCCAGGTAATTTTTCCAAGTTTGAAAGCCCTGCTGTATCACGCAAGCCGACAGGCTTTTGAATACACCAGCACCTCTTGTGAACAAAACTCGCACCACTCGCTCCCCCAGTTCAAAACAATAACAGCGTCAGCAGCAGCTTGTCTTCCCTCGCCCTACATGCCACCAAAACGCCCTGCAATGTCGCCTAGCATTGCTAAGAAGACCAGGAAGTCTCTTACTCTCGAAGTGAAGCTGGATACTATTCACAGATACAAGAGAGGCGAGAAAACTAATAGCATTGCTTCCCACCATGGCTCGACTCCATCTACTGTCTACCATTTTCAAGTCAGCAGACTCTATTAAGAAGGCTGGTGAGATCATATCATCCTTGCAAGCTAA
Source organism: Portunus trituberculatus (assembly GCF_017591435.1). Lineage (NCBI taxonomy): Eukaryota > Metazoa > Arthropoda > Malacostraca > Decapoda > Portunidae > Portunus > Portunus trituberculatus. Next base: position 9,827,293 of record NC_059267.1, read on the forward strand.
AAGAACCACCTGAACTCGTGACTCTGCAATGGATAAAAAGGAAAGCCTTGTAGAAATGTGGTACAAAGTTTTGTATGTGATACAATGATGCGCCCTTTGTTTACATTCCACAGGTTGCCAGCTAGTGTATTTCCTGCTCCACTGTCCCTCCCTTCATAAACTTAAGATCATCAACATTATAAAGTTACTTGCATACATACATTAGTGTACATTATAATGACTTAGTTTTAAATTAAACTGCTTAAATGTTTAACTTCATAATTTTTACTTTCATTAAACCTTTTACTGTACTATGATGCACTCTCTCTTTATTTACTCTCAATGGAAGCTCAAGTCAGGGGTTAAACTTGTTATAATTGGTTTGCTTAATGAAAATTTACTTAACGAACGTTTTTTTTTTAATGTAACCCCTTTGTTAAGCGGAGGTTGCCTGTGTGTTTTATTGTTTCCATGACCTAGGGTTGTATTGGTATTTTTTGAAGGTTTGAGTAACAAAATCCCAAAATTGGGCAGACTTTTTCAGTGGCGGGGAATATAACCCTTCATTACCATTGTAACCCTTGTGTTAATTGAGATTTGACTGTATATGAGATTACAGAAGTACCCAATCTCTCATTTTATTTCTTAGCTGTTGTGTTTTGTAGTATTTACTGTATTTGTTTGGATTTTATTAATCTTTAATGCCAAGAAATCTTGAAGTGTGGCCAAATGTAACTAGAAGGAGTAAATGCAGGTGTTTTAGGATTCACTAAAGTTTATTTTCACTTAGGTAACACATTTCTGAGTTTTACTATTATGTTTATAAGGCTGAACTTGAGGGCACTTTCTTAAAAAGCATGTCCTGCCTGCAGTGCCGATGCTTTTTTTACAGTTGCTGCTTTACACTATCAGCCCACTAAGATAGTGTCGCTACCTCTCAGATCCATGCCAAGCAGACAGAAGAGTTCCTGACAAGCCAGTCCCTGCTGCAGCCTGGTCTGATGGTGCAGGCAGCATCTGTGCTGAGTTCAGAGATGTACCCTGATAGCCAGCCACAGGATGCCTCCCCTCAGTATCGTTCATCACTGGCACAGGCTCTTCTTTATAAGGTAACCTGAGGTGTCTGTGATCGTATCACATCAAATTAGTGGTAACATTCTGTAATAGTTTTTCTGAGAATGAGTAAAAGGATACGGGCTAAAAGACATCCCCTACAAAGCGAGATTGAAGTTGTTAAAATATGCATTCCTTAGAGAGACGTAGGTTAACAGGGGACCTGATAGATGTATTTCAGTGGTATAGGGGTTATGACAGAGAGGACATAAGCAAAGTTCTTAGGATAATTAGCTATAATAGAACCAGAAATAATGAGTTCAAAGTTTGAAGAAATTTAGGTTTAAGAAAGAAGTGGGAAAGAATAGGTTCTAGAATAGAATGGTTGATGTGTGGAACAGACTCAATAATCAAGTTTTTAGTGCTGAGTCAATATGGAAGCTTTAGAATAACATTAGAGAAATATTAAGGCAGGGATGGTAGGTGGAAATAGGTAAGTATATTCATACAGGCACTGCTGTGTGTAGGCTTGGTGGCCTCTTGCAGCTTCTTTTAAGTTCTTGTTTCTTATGTGCTCTTGATAATGAATTTAAGCATTATACTAATAGTTATTGTTCACTGAAGTTAAATATGTGTTATGTATAAGGAACTTGTATAACAATCACTGAGCAGGTGTCATTTGAACTTTACTCACACAAAAAAAATTAAAAGGAAAATCTGAAAATTTCTAAAAACTTCTTAGGTTATATACCAGATGCTTTTTTGTCTTTTATGGAGAAAATACACTGTCTAAGATTTATTTTTGTTGACAGGCTGTGCTCAGCATCCTTGGTGAGGCAGTGAGTCCCTCGCTGGCAGGTGCTGGAAGCCTCATCACTCGGCCTGTGTCATCCGGCAAGCAATTCTTTGAGGAAAATATGGAAATGTTGCCAGTTGGGAAGCCAATACCCAAGGTGGAGTCTTTGCCTCAGGTGTCAGGTGAGTCCAAGGATCTCTTTGCACTGTGTACTTAGAAGGAAATTTCCTTATTCATGTTTATACTTGTTAAGGAGGAGGTAGTAGACACCTACCAAAACGATAATTTACTCCCAGGGAGGTGTAATAGCACTAGTTCAAGAGGTGTTATGAACTTTCCATTAAAGCTAGTGGTGATCTTGCTAAAAGTTTCTCTTTGTGTCTCACAAATCAAGGGGGCACCTACCACACACACCCTTCACTTGGAATTCAAAATTCAAAACTGACAACTCTAAATCCAGCCTCAGAGCCCCCTTCTGGGGTGGGGACCAGAAATGTCCCCAGGTCAGATTGCTCTCTCAGTGGAAACCCAAAATGTCTTGACACCTCCCTTGACTTTTTCTTCATTAACTTCTGCAACATTTGAGGTCTTAGATCTAATTTTCAATCTGTAGAACACCACCACTCCTCTACTAAACCTCATCTTTTCTTCCTTACCAAAGCACAGCTGTCTTAGGGAAATGACAGTAGCCTCTTCTCTGTTCCCTCCTACTTTCTCTATCCTCATTTTTGTTCTAAAGCTGGATATTGCGTCTCTGTGTGCAACGACTTGCTCTCGTGCCCATGCTCTCGAATCTTCTGAGTTTTCCACCATCTGGCTTCAACTCAGTAGTCACTCTAACTAAATTCATCTGTGCTGTCTATTTCTCCCCTAATTCCTGTGACTACAGTAAATTTTTTTTACTATTTAACTTCCAAAGTGGAGCACATTATGTCCCTCTATCCTTTCATGGAGATATCCATCCTTGGAGATTTCAATGTTCACCACCAACTTCCCTTCACTGAACCAGTTTTCAACTTTGCTATCCTTCATGACCTTGAGCAACTGGTGCAACACCCTACTCATATTCCTGACCATCTTGGAGATGCTCCCAACATTCTTGATCTCTTCCTTACCTGTAATCCTTCAGCTTATGGTGTTACCCTGTCTTCTCTGTTGGGCTCCTCCAATCACACAGTCTCATTTCTGTATCTTGCCCTATTTCTCCAATTCCTCCTCAGGATCCTCTAAAGTGGAGGTGCCTCTGGTGTTTAGCCTGAGATATTATGCTGATTTTCCCTGGAATGATTACTGTTTCTGTGTCAGAGACCCATCTCTTTGTGCTGAATGCATAACGGAGATGATAGTGTCTGGCATGGAGGCGTACATTCCTCATCTTTTTCTCAACCTAAACTTTCTAAACCTTGGTTTAACACAGCCTGTTCTCGTGCTATACATGATAGAGAGGTTGCCCACAAAAGGCACTTGAACTTTCCATCTCTTGAGTCTCATGCACTTTATATTTCTGCCCGGAATCATGCCAAGTCTGTTCTTCAACTTGCTAAACAATCCTTCATAAATAGAAAATGTCAAAATCTTTTAAACTCTTACTTCCCTTGTGACTTCTGGCATCTTGCCAAAAACATCTCTAATAACTTTATATCTTCATCTTTCCCCCCTTTATTTCATCCTGATGGCACAACTGCCATCCCATTTGTCTCTAAAGCTCAACTCTTTTCTGAAATCTTTGCTAACAACTCAACCTTGGATGATTCTGGGCTTGCCCCTCGCTCTCCTCCTCCCTCTTGACTATTTCATGCATACAATTAAAGTTCATCGTAATGATGTTTTCCATGCCCTCGCTGGCCTAAACCCCTGGAAGGCTTATGGACCTGATGGGGTCTCTCCTATTGTTCTCAAAAACTGTGCTTCCGTGCTTGCACCTTGCCTGGCCAAACTCTTTCAACTATGTCTATCGACTTCTACCTTTCCTTCTTGCTGGAAGTTTGCCTACATTCAGCCTGTTCCTTAAAAGGGTGACTGTTTTAATCCCTCAAACTACTGTCCTGTAGCATTAGTTTCTTACTTATCTTAAGTTTTTGAATCTATCCTCAATAAGAAGATTCAAACATCTCTCACTTCACAATCTACTATCTGATCACCAGTATGGCTTCCGTCAAGATTGCTCTACTGGTGACCTTTTTGCTTTCCTTACTGTGTCTTGGTCATCCTCTTTAAGAGATTTTGGTGGAACTTTTGCTGTCACATTAGACATATCAAAAGCTTTTAATAGTTTGGCACAAAGCTTTGATTTCAAAACTGCCCTCCTGTGGTTTCTATCCTTCTCTCCGCGACTTGATCTCATATTTCCTTTCTGACCATTGTTTTTCAGTCATGGTAGATGGCCACTCTTCTCCTAAATCTTTTAATAGTGGTGTTCCTTAGGGTCCTGTCCTATCACTCACTCTTTTATTCATTAATGACCTTAACCAAACTTCTTGTCCTATCCACTCCTATACTGAAGATACCACCCTATATCTTTCCACGTCCTTTCAGAGATGACCAACCTTGCAGGAAGTCAACAGATCACGCAGGGACACCACAGAACGCCTGACTTCTGATCTTTCTAAGATTTCTGATTGTGACAGAGTAAACTTAGTTGTGGTCAATGCCTCATAAAGTCAATTCTTTCTTCTACCAACTCGACACAACTGTGCAGACAGCTATCTCCTCTTCTTCAATGACACTCAACTGTCACCCTCTTCCACACTGAATATCCTCGGTGTGTCCTTTATTCATAATTTTAAATGGAGTATTCTTCGCATGTTTGGGGGAGTTCCACTCACACAGCTTTATTAGATAGGTTGGAATCAAGTTTTTTTGTCTCATCAACTCCCCTCCTCTGACCGACTTTATTCAGCCTCTTTCTCACCACTGGAATATTGTAGCTCATTCTATTTTTTATTGCTATTTTCATGCTAACTGCTTTATTGATCTTGCTAACTGCATGCCTCCCCTCCATCTGTAGCCTTGCTACACAAGGCTTTCTTCTTCCTTTCATCCTTATTCTATCCAACTCTGTAATGCAAGAGTTAACCAATACTCTAAATCATTCATACCTTTCACTGGTAAACTCTGGAACTCCCTTCCTGCTTCTGTATTTCCATCTTTCTACGACTTTACTTCTTTTAAGAGGGAGGTTTCAAGATATTTGTCTCTGTCTTTTGGCTAATTCCTTTTAAAATCTTAGGGAACCTGCAGCTTCAGTGGGCCTTTTTCAATGATTTGTTACCCTTGGCAGGTCTCCCTCTTGCATTAGAAAAAATAAATAAATAAATAAGAAAAAAAAAAAAAAATTGTCCAGTGATTCTAACTGGGGTTGAGAGCTGAGTGCACTAAACAAAGTACCACTGGGTTACTGGCAATCCAGCAGAGTTGCTTCTTACTCTGTCTAACGTTATCATACTGGAAACTGTTCTTCAAGACATCACTCGACACATTCCTTCTCCTCTTGCACTTGATACAATCCACAATTCACATCTACACTAATTAATAAACATGTGAATACATCAAAGAATGGTGTATTTCTATAAGGAAATTTCTTTTTTGTTTTGTGTTTCACTGGTTAGTGAGAATCTTTCTTTTGTTTTAGGAGAGGCACTGTTCATGAATGATGCTCCCATCCTGCCTGGTGAACTGCATGGGATCTTCATACAAAGTGGTGTGGGACGGGCCAACATCAAGGCCATTGACACCTCAAAAGCAGTGGTAAGAGAATGGCAGGGGTTACAGTGCCACCATCATATGTGACACTGCAGTGTTTGCTTGAGCATAATTGGTACAAAGTCTTCTTTTTGTTAAGAAGAGATGCAGCATCATGCAATCAATACAGTATGTGTAATTCTGCATATTTGATAAACCATATACAGTCAACTCTTGATTAATGCGAGGGTTACATTCCTGGAGATATTGGTATTCAAAATCATATTATTTAAACATAGTTTTCTGATAGGAAACAATGGTAATGGTGGTTAGTTTGTTCACCACTGGGAATGTTAGCCTATTTTGGGGATTTTGTTACTCTTAACCCTAAAAAAAACTACTAATACATCACTGGGTCACAAAAGCAATTATAACACCTCACCTGTGCATCTCTCTTGTCCAGGAAATTAGAAAATGATTAACTTGACGGGATTTGTCGAATGATCTTGTATGGTAGAAATATTGTCACATTCATGCCTTTAATGAAATAAACCATGAATATGATTTGGTGGTGGTTGGTGAGTGTTGTTTACCATCACATCAGCTCCTAGAGCTACACATTCCTGACCACGCTGCCTCAGAGTGCCACCACAGGCAACACGGAAAATCTTACAAAGTGAACCAGTTGCAGAGTGTGATTTATTAATAGACTTGGTGAGCCAGGAAAAGTGCTTCTAAATAAAAGCACAGATGGCCATATAGTGGCCTTAACACGGGAGAGAATTGCCCCCTCCTTCAACTGTGCAAGGTATGGAAAGAGAACAGTCCACCAATTATCTACATAAATAGGTACTTATCAAGCGATAAAGACATGTAACTAATCATAAGCTAAGTAGAATTCTGATAGAAAATTTGGGAGATGGAGATAAGATGATTAAAGCCAGAGGTGGTGGTGGTGATGTTGTTATTGGATTTGGGTCCAATCCCAATACAGTGGAGACTCGATATTCAAACGTCTAAATACTTGAACTTTTCAATACTCGAACGCAAAAGTTTGATTTAATACTAAAAAAATACCTGATAGGCGAACATCCACACATGTGGTTGTAAACAAAAGCTCCATGGTGTCCCTCTTCCCCTTCCGCTAGTTGTGACTTGTGCTGCCGCGGTCATCAGAATAACATTCTCCTGCATTCTATCTGTAGTTTTTCATTTATAAACTTACACTAACACCAAAGGCTTATTAGTGGTGAAAATATTTGGTAATCAAACGGCTGCAAATTTGGTCGTATACAAAGCTCTGTCGTCTCCCTTCTCACAGCTGCCACTGTACCATTCTGATACCGTATTATTGGTAATACTGATATTACCAGAATACTGGTATTACTGTAATACTGATATACCGGATGCCAGTGCGCATTCCTAGCCCTGCCACAGCCTTGAGGAAAACAACATTGCTGTGCGTTTTGTCTGTAGTTTTTCATTTAGTAACTTAAGATGGCACCTAAGAGGCTTGTTAGTGATAAGAATAAGGAATCTGGTGAGAGTGCAAGTGTTAATGAGCCACAGCACTCCATTAGTGGATTCACAGGAGTCACACCAGGAGAAAAGCTACAAAGACTTTTTCATGGATGGTGACTCGTCCTCTAGGAATCTCCCTCCTTCTCCCCTCCTCTTCTAAGTTATCCATTACCAGCCTTCACTTATGGTATGTTCAAATCTAAACTGTAAAAAAAAAAATAGATAAAAAAATACATTGAAATTTTTATAAACTTGAGGTTTTGCTAAGATTAGAACGAATTACCTGATTTATAGGTATCAATAGTCAAACTTTTTAATACTCAAACAGCCATTTGGAATTAATTAAGTTTAAGTATTGAGTTTCCATTGTACTTGTAAAGTAAGCTAATTGAACAATAACCTATATATTTTTATGCATCCAAAATCAATTGATTCACAAAAAACTTATAGTAGTAAGTATTTAAGCAAAATTTATGTGAAGGTAATGATGAAGACATGGGTTTTAGTTCACCTTTGTGGCGAAGGTATATCCTGCCTGATCGTTACCTTCCTGAGCTGCGGGAAGGAAGCATTTGCTTTTAAGAATACCAATTTCTCTTGGAGAGTATCCTTCAACTGACGAAGGGTGAAGATATTGTTTAAGAATCTGGCTGAGAGCGTCTTTGTGTGGTTTCCTCCAGAAGCAGCGTGGGTGCGCGTGACATCATCGAGTTGAATTAATCTGCGTTAAATTGAATAAATCAAATTATTTAATCATATCCCCTTAAACATCTTGTTGCGTTAAATCAGACTTACAATATTAAAATTTGCATTAATCAAGAGTTGACTGTATTACCAAAATTCCATCCTGAAATCAATATCTTAAAGGCATAAAGATACTGTAATGAAAACAGTACAAGGTTGTCATCTTGCTCTCTTCTATCTTCTTTGTTCATTACCAGTAAAATTTAGTTATATAGAAACATGTATAATGGGAATAACAGTCAAAGGCAACAAAAGCTTACCTTTTGAAGATTTGAATTCCATTTACTCAGTGAATTTTGAGAATGTTTCAGTTCAGTCTCCACAACACTGGCACCATTTTTCTGCTCTCCTCTGCAGCCAAATGAGAAAAATCTTGAACTGCTCACTCCTCTCTTGTATTAGTTCCTGTAGGGTGTGGTGATAAAAGTTTGTTGGGTACTGATGACGAGGTCGCTGTGATACAGGATTTTTGGTGGCTTTGTTATCCTATTATTTATGTTATGTTATGTTATGTTAAAAATTTTTCTTTTGTAGGCATACTCTTGGAGAAATATTTATCTTGCATTGTATTTGTTCTTGTGGATAAGGTAGTATATAGTTGTGTGAGCAAGTTTGTGGTGCAGATAATCCAGGATTTGTGTGGGTCATTCCAGACACTAGAAGGAGTGGTGGCGGTGGTGACAGCAGCAGACATCCCCGGCATCAACAGCTTCATTGCAGCTAATGATGTTCATCCTGAGGAGGTGTGTTTATAATTCTTATTGAGTTCAGCATTGTGAAAAACAATGATAAGAACAGCAAGATAACAAAGAGGATATCTTGAATTATCAGTTTCATATACACAGAGCTGGGTGCATTACTTGATATTGGGTAGTCTAGTACCACTCAAAACACAGATAATCTATACATGTACTTCATTGCCTAAAATATTTTCCCCTGGTCTGTTACCGCACCTCCGCACCTCCAGTACTGTACCCAAAACTATAAAAGCGCACCTGAAAAATCAAGTCTGCTTCTCAAAAAATAAAACAAAATACAAGGCAATAATACATCAGAGCTCCATATATATATACTTTTAGCACAGACCGCCAAAAATGGCAGAAAATAATGTATGTTGTCTTTTTTTTTTTTTTATTTATTTTTTTATCCTTGAAAATCTCAGGTGGGGAAGTACAGACTCAAAATTTTGCCTTTCCTCACCTGTCTCAGGTGTGTAAGTATGGACTTAAAATTTTGCCTTTCCGTACCTGTTACTTCCACACTTTTGAAAATTTTCACACTTCGGGACTCTGCACATTGTTTGGTGGTCTGCAGGTATGGAGGAATGGAGATGTGGACCGAGGTACGGAAGTGCCCAGCTCTGCACATGCAATATACACTATGGAACATTGAGGTAGAAAACTCATAACTTTCTTATTTGTAGAGAGGAAAAGCTCTAAAGTTTTTCTGAGTGAGGTGATTACTTGCATGATCCTGTATTTTGTGACTGTAAATGCAGATTGCATTTTGTGAGATTTTATATTGTTGATTGAGGTACAGCAATTAGGTAAGTGAAATTGCATGTTCTGCTATTAGTGTCCAAACTATCTCTCACCAGCATCACAACGCACTGTGTATTGAAATGATTAGCATGCTTGGCTCACAACCGAGAGGGTCTTGGTTCAAGTCCTGGGAAGTGGCGAATCAAATGGGTACTGTATTTTACGGCTTGCAAGACGCACGTCTTGGAAGACGCACCCTAATATTTGGAGGAAATTTCTAAGAAAAAAAAGTCATTCTCTTACAAGAACGCATTCACCATATACTCAACCACTGAACACAAAAACATAAGCAAGGAGTCTGCAAGACACTATTGTTTCAGCACTCAATACAAATTTGCTGGAGCACTCGCCACAAATTTATAACTATATAAATAAAAACACCATAGGTAAATACGTACACACAGTGAAGCAGTCCATCTCTTGTTTTAGTGGCGGGCGACGGCACGTATTGGATGTATTGTTTACATTATGTGATCACTTGTCCTCAATTTCGGAGGTTTGTTATTCAGAAATTCCAAAGTTTTGGAAATTTGGGAGGCTGAATAACTTAGGTTATTAAAATAGCTGAATCCGCCAATCACCGAAACCGAATGCATCAGTGCTGCAGTTTGTATTTATTTTATTTTGCAGTCGCGCTTTCATAGGCTTTATCAATGTGAATATAATTCACAAGTGGAATTTTGGCTCTTGCTTGAACAAATAAGCCATTTGGATGTTCTATTAATAAAGGTATAAAGGTACCTGGCATGTAAGTGCGTTTATGTGTATGTATGTGTGTGTTGCAATGAGACGAGGGAGTGGCCCGTTTTCTCCACACGCTGAGTAGGCTCCAGGAGGAATTATGGTATTGGAAATGCAGGCAACCCCCGCTTAACAAAGGTTCACACAACGAAATTTCGCCACAACGAAGATTTCATTTTACTACCATCTGCTCGTTTAACGAACACCAAACTCGCTTTAACGAAGTTTTATCCAGGTAATTTTTCCAAGTTTGAAAGCGCCGTATCATGCAAGCCGACAGGCTTTTGAATACACCAGCACCTCTCATGGACAACACGTGCACCACTCACTCCTCCTGTTCAAAACAGTAACAGCATCAGCAGCACCTCGTCTTCCCTCGCTCAACTTACCACAAAAACGCCCTGCAATGTCGCCTAGCATTGCTAAGAAGACCAGGAAGTCTCTTACTCTTGAAGTGAAGCTGGATATTATTCACAGATACGAGAGAGGTGAGAAAACTAGTAGCATTGTTCGCCACCATCTTGACTCCATCTACTGTCCATCTACTATTTTCAAGTCAGCAGACTCTATTAAGAAGGCTGGTGAGACCGTATCTTCTTTGCAAGCTAAAAGAACCACCTGAACTCATGACTACAATGGATAAAATGGAAAGCCTTGTGGAAATGTGGTATAATGATGCGCCCTTTGTTCACATTCCACAGGTTGACGGTTAATGTCTTTCCAAAAATCATTCCACCCAAGTCTTGTGCTAGTCATGGTGATATCAGCAACAAATAATGGCCTGATCCTGATGTGTGCAAATCAGTAATCCTTCCTTGAATCTTGACTTGGTCAGTTGCAATACGTATTCCATGTCACCAAAGTTGAAGCGCTCCATGTAACCATGTGTCATTAGTTGTGGTCGTGCATCTGCTGTGTGTCTCAGTTGTCCAATTTATCTTCCCAGGTGTCCACCACGAGTCAATCACATGATTTGATATCAAACAAATATGGTGTCAGCATGACATCATCAGCTGCTGAGAACAAACATATGAACACTAACAGGCATTATGTCAATATTATAAACTTCTTAAATTTTTTCTTCACAAATAGAACAAAGTTTTTATGTGTAGGTATTTGCCTCAGTGGAGGTGAAGTATGCTGGCCAGCCACTGGGACTGGTGGTGGCCACAAGCCACAGTGCTGCTAAGGCTGCTACTTCTCTGGTGGTGGTGGAGTATGAGAACCAGCAGGCACCAGTGCTCACCATCCAGCAGGCTCAGGCTGAGGGCTGGGTCTTCCCAACTCAACAGAAACCCCTCACACAGGGAGACATTGAGGGTGAGTGGAGGCTACAGACAGCCTTGTGTGTGGCAAATCCACAACAACAGTTTTATGCTTTAATGTTCTGTGCTGTTCTTGGAGTGGTTGTCAGACGTGCTCTTTTTAATGCAACAACTGTTTACTAATCTATCTGTGATGCCTCAACTTTTCCTTTGTCTTCATCTTTCTTTATTCAAGCATATCTTCATTGCATGGTGACAACTATCTGTCAGTCATCTGTTTTCCTCCTAATCACATTTTCACAGTTTTATCCATTTTACTAATGGCCATATAGTCCACTCATGTGCACCATTCACAAAATGTTCCCTGTAAATTTTATCACGTATCAAAGCCCACTCCTTTTGCAAATGTAGCTCTAATGTTTGAAATGAGTAACTAAACAAATCAGCATACAAACAGAAGAGTAACAATTTCTTTTCTCTGATCCCACCAGAGGGCTTTGCAGCCTCCACTCACATCATCACTGGAGAATTTGACCTTGGGGGACAACACCACATGGCTCTTGAACCAATCTCAGCCCGTGTGGCACCCACTGAAGATGGTTACGATGTGCTGAGTACCACCATATGGCCCGCTGAGTGTCAGGCAACAGTGGCGCAGGTGCTTGGTGTGGATGCCAGCAGGTGAGTCAGACATGACATGTTACTTCTTTTCTTCATATACTTCTTATTTTCTTGATATAACAAGGAGTAAACTTCATTGCCTCAGTGTGAATGTATCAGTGCGACGCATCGGTGGTTCCTTTGGAGGCAAGATTAGTCGGAGTCACATGGTGTCCTCTGCTGTGGCTGTGGCAGCTTGGAAGACCCACCGGCCAGTGAAGGTCTCCCTGGACCTGAAGACCCACATGACACTTGTAGGTGGCCGAGAACCCTACTACTCCAAGTACAAGGTGTGTGCTGAGTGTGAGTTAGGTAGCTGTTCAACAATGAAAATTTTTTATGCATAATATTTGACAATAGTAGCTATCCATTAAGCTACACTTTTTAAGTAACTGCAAAACTCTCATAACAAAACTAACATGTTGTGTAACACCGTGTAAAAATTGTTAATAATTTTGAAAGGTAGTCACCATATTTATGGGTTCAGTCTCTGGGGAGTGATTACACAATTTTTTTCCCTCTAGGTTGGCATAGATGCTGAAGGGAAAGTGCTGGCCATAGAAGAAGAACTGACATGTGACAGTGGATGTGTAGGGAATGATGTAGCCAGTGGTATTGGAGCTGCATTCATGAGCAGTGTATACTACTGTCCCAACTGGCTGGTGCAGCCAATGTACGCCATCACCAACACTGCCTCCAACACCTTCACTAGAGCACCAGGTGTGGGAAGTCATCTCTAGGAATTCTGGAATATGTGGCACAATTTCAAGTTTTACCTTTCAAGGCAATCATTCTCCATTCCTTGTAAAAAATAAATGGGTGTAATGGAATGGAAAACTCATTTTTTTTAATGTAAGAGAGAGAAGCTGGCCAAGGCCAACATAAAAAAAAGGACCCACTTATTTGCCAGTTTCTTTGCAGGTCTCAGAGAATTATCTAAAAAAAAAGGGATAAATAATGTCTTGCAACATCCTTCTTACATGAAGTCAAGTCATAGGAAGTAGGAAATACAGAAGCAGATTGGGAGCTCCAGAGTTTACCAGAGAAATATGTGAATGATTGAGAGTACTGGTTAACTCTTGCATTAAGGAGTTGGAGAAAGTAGGGGTGAGAGGAAGAAGAATGCCTTGTGCAGCAAGGTCGCAGGAGGAGAGGAGGCATGCAGTTAGCAAGATCAGAAGAGCAGTTGGCATGAAAATAGTGGTACAAGATAGCAAGAGATGCAAAATTCCAGCAGTGAGAAAGAGGCTGAAGACAGTCAGTCAGTCAGTCAAGATTTTGATTTCATTATTTAATAAAACGGTGTGAGTGGAACACCCATACATGCAAGTAGTACCCCATACTTGGTTGGATAAGGCCCTTTTACAGAGATACTGGTTGAGGGGAGGAGAAAAGCAGTGGAAATGCCTCAGAATGTCTAACCATTTAGAAGAGATGAGATGTGAAGTTTCCAGTTTAGGTTATAAATAAAGGAGAGACCGGGATATTCAGTGTAGATGGGGATGGTTGATTTGTCATTGAAAAAGGGGATAGTTGTCTGTAAGACTGTGTCGAGTTGATAGATGAAGGAAGTGAGTTTTTGAGGCATTGAACACCACTAAGTTTCCTCTGCCTCAATTAGAAATCTTAAGAATATCAGAAGTCAGGTGTTCTATGGTGTCTCTGTGTGATTTGTTAACTTCTTGAAGGGTTGGTCATCTCTGGAAAGATGGAGAAGTGTAGGGTGACATCATTAGCATAGGAATGGATAGGGCAAGAAATTTGGTTACATCATTAACCTAATCATCTATAAACCTAATATATTGGCTTGATAAAGGTATTGTGGAGAGTCTGGCCACCATGGAAGCCATCATGGACCACATTGCTGCTGTCCTGGGCAAGGATCCTCTGCAGGTGCGGGAAATCAATCTGGCCAATGCTGGAGCACTGCGGCCGGGCTTCACACCAGTGGTGAGGAATGTGTTCAAGGAGGAAATCCTGCCACGCCTCAGGGTGACAGCAGACTTTGACAAACGGAAGGCAGAGGTGTCTGCGTATAATGAGGTACATTATGAGTCATGATGAACTTGATCTAAAATACCTTTATGATCACTCTATTGTATCAAGTGTTTTGTATCATCCTGTGACTGTATGAACTTTGCAAGCAAGAGTTTGCCCCCCTATCATATTGTTTGTGCTCTCAGTCCAAGAGGTGGAGGAAGCGAGGTATGGCTCTGGTACCATTTTGCTTCAACATTGGCTTTGATGTCATCTTTCGTTTTGGTGGACTGGTAAACATCTATGCCCATGATGGCAGTGTTGCCATCACTCATGGAGGCACCGACATGGGCCAGGGCATCAATACAAAGGTGAGGGGGAAGGGGTAAAGGAGAGAGAGAGAGAGAGAGAGAGAGAGAGAGAGAAACTATTCTGTAGATCACATTGAAATCTTAATTATGTAGTGGAATGGATGGACAAAAAGAAATGCAGCGAGATGCTTTAGACTAGGGGTTATCAAACTTTTTAGCTCATCAACCAAAATGAAATTTTTACATTTTCTATTGACCTCTGGGTCCCTAGCAGCCTAGCATTAAAAAAAAAAAAAAAATATCATTACTGGGCTTATTATTATTATTAGTAGTAGTATAAAACTTTGTATGAAAATATGTTGAGATGCAAGGTGTCACAGAGAGACTATGTGGCAATGACGAAATGGTGAAGTAGATTTTACTAATGTTCTTGTATATTGTTTCCTTGATGGTGCAAGGCAAGTTTCACAACACATCTGGTAACTCTTGATGATCCTCCTTGACCTTATTAGGGGCTAATACTCTTAATGAACTTCTATTATATTTTTAGTACCTTGTTACCTTTGGCCAGTGCCTGCCTTGCATAAATAGCCTTATAAGCCAGCAATTCTAAATACATGAATTGAAATTCCTTATGGTGTACTGTTTCCTTTACTGGTCAGGATCCATCTTGACTGTTTGGTAACTCTTGAGTGAATGTTGTGCATTGTAGTGATCCTTGCTGTGCTGTGGTTTGACAGGTGAGCCAGATTGCTGCCTACATCCTGGGAGTTCCTCTGGAAACAGTGAGGGTGAAGGCCACCTCCACCACTGCCAATGCTAACTCCTCCCACCAGGGGGCCACCATCTGCTCGGACATTGTGTGTTTGGTGAGTTTGGTCTTTAGGTTTGTTGCATATTTAAGACTTGTGAGAAGAAGGTATTGTCATAATGCTTAGACACTTTAAACTGTGCTGCTATTTGAGATTTGGTGTTGTGTGTGGTACATGCACTTTATCCCTTTCACTGCTCTTGGTCACAGCTTTCCTGATTCACGAATTACTGAGATATTTTCTTGTTCAATAGCCACCAGACTAGAAATTCCAAATTTTATTATTTTTCTGTCTCCTTTTTTGTAGATGTTTATAAATAATCCATAGAGTGCTTTGAATGCCGTGAATCACATTGAAAGGATTAAACACCAGTCTGTGTTCAAGTGGCACATTTCACCTGGTCATCAAATAAAACTTTATATAACTCCATTGATATGTGATTTGTTAAAACAAGTAAAATATTTCTGAACTTACATACCCTGGTCTGTTAGGAGCAGAATGAACATAATGGCACTACTTTCAAGTTTAACCTGCATTCACTTAACAGGGAGTGAAGAAAGCTTGTGAGACTCTGGCAGAAAAAATTGCTGAGTTCAAAGCCACTCTGCCTGAAGGAGGGGCAGGTGTGTCTTGGCCAGAGCTGTTGAAGTTGTGTGTATCTGGAGATGTTGATATCAGCGAGAGATTCTGGTAATGTAAATAATTATTTTTCATTATGATGTGAACAACATATATGTACATGAGTTGATGAATTGTTATCATCACATAACTTTATATATCTTGTTTATTATTTAATCTATAGAAATATTAGGGTACTGTGTGAAATATGCACGAGTTGTGCTGAAAATTTTGTTATTCAATCCTTTTAATGAATTTAAGATCAATTTTGCAACCTATAACTGGAGACTGTGTTTGAGTGTTCATGTCTTCTGCCAGTCTTTCTGTTTGTGGCTGCATCCTTTCATGGTAACCTGTGGATAATTTCTTTAGTATTCTAATCAAGCATTTCCTCTTTTAATAGAAGGAATTTGATACCCTTACATTCATTTAAAATCACAGCAAAGAGAAAAGACAGATTTTGGATTTGTCTCTAATCATTGGTCAGATGTAAGCTGTCAACTCATTCAGGCCTAGACAAGATGATTCAAAACAAACAAAGTTGATTAACTATACTGGTCATGCTTTGCAACCATAACTAAAGACACTGTCCGGTGATGATATTCAATAACCCCAGTAAATTCAGTAAATCTTTCTTACCCTCAGGACTCAGCAAGGGAAGTATCCAGCGAACTATGATGTGTATGGTGGGGCGTGTGTGGAGGTGGAGCTGGATGTCCTCACTGGTACTTTCCTCATTCACCGTGTGGATGTGATTGAAGACTGTGGGCAGAGCATGAGTCCTTTGGTGGATGTGGGCCAGGTGGAGGGTGCCCTTGTCATGGGTTTGGGGCTGCACACCACTGAGGAGATCAAATTTAACCCCACCACAGGGCAGAAGCTTGCAGCAGGAACCTGGGTACTGTGCTGACCGAGTTTTAGTGCTTGACCTAGTGCCTCTGATTGGGAGAAACATTTACTAACTTGCTTTTAATTAGTATGATTGATAGTTTGTTCTCAGTCAGGTTATGGAGCTGTGGAAGGTTATGATGGAATGCCTGAAGTATTATAGTAACATTTGCAGCCTGAAGCTTGGTGTCCAGAAACATGTTTGAGAGAGTAGAGGTGTCAAGGTTGAATTGAATATCCAAATTTCATTTAAATTTTCTTTATATTATTACTTATATCACTTCATTGTCACACCACCCTTTACTTCTCCCTGTGACTGTCTTCTCATACTACTGTTGCACCTGCAGTCATACAAACCTCCGAGTGCTCTAGACATACCAGTGGATCTAAGAGTGACTCTGCTGCCCAACTCCTCTAATGAGAGTGGAGTCCTGCGGGCCAAGGGTGAGTGACTTCCTTAAACAGAGAAATTGTTAGACACAGCTGTTCTCTTTGCAAAGATATGAATGTATAATTAACCCATCTTCACCATATTTAAAAAATTTAATGATAAAAAGTGCATTGGTGTCTGAGCTTTAAGTCTAGATTTGCATTTCATTGCTGCTGTATTTGCAGCGGTCGGGGAGCCACCGCTGTGCCTGTCATATGGAGTGGTGATGGCGCTGCGCCAGGCCATCACTGCTGCCCGTAGCATGGCTGGGGAGTCTGGCTGGTTTGACATTAGTAAGGCAACCAGAGATTCATTCTCATATGTTATCTGCCATTTCTTTCATATCTCAAATGATTATTTGATTCTGACAATCTCACATGACAAAGCATATGTTGATGATAATGTTCCAAGTGCAAATCAAATATGAATGTATATTCAAGTATTTCCTGCTGTACCCAACAGGCACGCCACTAACAGTGGAGAAGATACAACAGCTATGTCTTGTTGACTCATCACAGTTTGTCACAACACAAGAATAAAGCAACTTGAGTTGGTAAGTTCTCTGTACAAGGCACCATAGCTGTATGGATGTGGTGGAGTAATTCTGTACACTGCAGTTTACCTTTGGTCACTTTGTTGCAGGACTTCCTTTCACCACTGCAGCCAAGTGCCAACAGCTTCTTCCTCTACAAATGACCATCTGCCTGGAGAGTTTAGGTTGATCTATTAGTAGAAACTGATTGATAGTGACACTTCAACCTAAATGTCTCCTATTGACAGCAATATGAAAACTATAGTCATGTTTACATGCTGATTATTTTTTATTTTCTATTTGTATTGGAAGGTTTATAAAATTGATTGTTACCTATCACATTAGACAGCAGTCTTGAGTACATGGATGTATGAAGATAGGACAATGAAATAGATGGTTATAAGTGATAGAGTATGCGATGATGCACAGTGTGTGTGTCCAGTCCAGTCCAGTAGTGGGCATGGGATTGAATGCATTTGTATTGGCTCCCACTTTTATGTATATTTCTTGTTCTTGTTTGTATTCTTCTATTCTTAACTTATCTTTTGTCTTTCATTCCAAATTTTGATCATATACAGTGATACCTTGAAATAAGAGCTGCCTAAGATACAAGCTATGATTTGATAATTTTTTTTATTTTGAGATACAAGCAAAACTTTGAGATACAAGTCACGCTTGGGGATGTTGCCGCTGCAATCGGCGGCTTGGCGCATCGGTCCAGCCTCATCTGAGCTAGTATTTACATGTTTCCTGTGGATCTCATGCACTGTGATTGTTCCTTCATCACCCCAAGTGAGGGGTGGGAATGCAGTAACATCCTGTGGAATACTTCCCTCAAGATAAATATATTTTATAAGAGTAGTTTATCTATATATTATCATTGTTATGCTTTATTATGTTATTTATGAATACCTTTTCCTAACCTGAAAACACAAAAAAAATAGGGGTGCTCTTTTTGGGAAGGCTGGAACGGATCAGTGGCATTTCAGTGCATTGCAATGGGAAAATTGTTTTGAGATAAGACCTCCATCACAGAAGGAATTAAACTTGTATCTCAAGGTACCACTGTATTCTTTTCTTTTTTCAGTTTCATCTCCTAATAATGTTCAGAACACTAATGAATTTGCAATTATGTTGTCTCTGATTTGGTTTTCTTTATTTTTTTTAGAATGTTTGGTTTTGTCTTATCTTACGGTATTATTCAGTCTAATAGAAAATGGTCAAGTGTTTCTGTATCACAATTGCAACACGTCTGGACACTGTTCACTTTTTCTCTGAAATTGGTTTCTCTACTTTAGGGTTGATTTGTTTGTTCTATATCTCATAATTAATTTGGAGCATGATATGTTATCTATCCAGCTTTCTTCCCTTAATTCTCTCTCCTGTGTAAGTTGTAAATGTGTAATTTTATTTTGGCCTGCATTTCATATTTGCATTGAGCTGTGTCCCATTTTTAGTATTATGTCTGTTATGTTGGTCTTTGTCAATTTATTAATTTGTGTTTAGTTAATGGCTATGTTTTCCATATATGCTTTAAGAATCTTTATTCACTTGCCATTACCATCTTCAAATTCTTTTATGAATATATTTCTTATTAATTTATTTTTATTTTCTTTGAACAAATGTTTCGCAAATAGCATTTTTATTTTCATGTCTGTGGCATAACAGGAAGATGCTTCAGTATCTTCTCTGAAGGCAGTATATGTTGGGAGATGTAAGTTATAGTTCTATATATAGACTGAGTTTTCAGCTCTCTGCAGCTTGATTAGCTCTTCCTCAGTATAATCTAATACTTCAGATGCAAATATTATCAATGACAGTGCTATCCCTTTCCAATAGGTCTTACCAATAAGGAGTCTGTTGCAGCATTGTGGTACTACACTGTAGGTTACGTTTGCTAACTCGGCTGCCTTGTTTGATCTCCCTTTTTTAAGATCCCTACAACATTTTCTGGTATTAGTTATTTTGACTCCTAAGCAAGCTATGGATTGTGTTACATGAATGTCTTCAATGCTTGTTGGTTGTTCCTTATTGTTATACAAAAGTATTTCATTTTTTCCTTTGTTTATCTCAAGTCACAACTTTCGTGCCATTTGTAGTATGCATTTAAGACTGAGCTTCTTCAGTTGAGTGTGAAAGCAATAAGTTCTCATCTGCATATATAGAATTTGTTTTAAAATTTTCATTTTTTAATCTTATATTTCTTTCTTTTAGTTCAATAATAATTTTATATATTGATATTGTAAAGAGGAATGTTGATGCACAGTCCTCAGAGTTCCCTTTACCTTCTTTCTGGTGAGATGCAGTACATGTCCCCAGAGTTTCCAGAGAAAGGGAACTCTGGGGACTGTGTACCAGAAAGAAGGAGAGAACTCTGGGGACTTCACCAGAAAGAAGGGAGAGGGAACTCTGGGGACTGTGTACTGCACTTCACCAGAAAGAAGGGAGAGGGAACTCTGGGGACTGTGTACTGCACTTCACCAGAAAGAAGGGAGAGGGAACTCTGGGGACTGTGTACTGCATCTCACCAGAAAGAAGGAAAAGGGAGGAAGAGAAGAGAGAGCTGCCAGTGCTGGACTGCCCCAAGTTTTGTCATCTCCCACCTTTTATACACCTCGAAGTCCAGTGGGGATGCGCAGCACATGATTGGGCTGCATCTGGACCCGTGCTTTGGCTGTGGTGGCGTTTGCAGTATCACATTCTTGCCACCCTTTGAATTATTTTGTATTCATTTAAGGCTCATACAAATGGGTATGTTAAATTATTGCAATAAACTCTCCATGCCTATTAATCTAAGGTAATATGAGCTTGACTGATGACATTCATACCCAGCAATGCTGATGAACGCAGATAGTTATCAGGAATTACTGCTACCGTAATGGTAATAGGGTGATTACTGCTGCTGGAGATGGTAATGTTTGCTTGCCTTAAGACTTGTAATTTACACCCTGTAATTCATTGCAAGGGAGGAATTCTTGAATTATGTTTTATTTCTAGTCCTAATTCTTTTGTAACACTGATCTTTAACAAAGATATATCATTCCCTGTATCAACAGTACCTCTAGGACGTGATGGTTAATGTCCAGATTAATAACTGGTGATTGTCATGCCATTCTCCCTTGTGTCATATTATTTCTTCATGGACAACCTGGGTGTCCTTGGTTACAATTCATTTGTAGGCAGTCATTAGATGAACCCAGGTGAGGCTGTTTACAACACTGCTACTGAGTGACTGTGGGCTCTACAATAGGGGCAATATTTCTCCCTCCTATCCCATTGTCTGAATGTCCTTTCAACTCTGTCCAAGTTTCCTCTATTTGTTGGCGCTGTTCCCCTCAAGAGATTAGGTGTTACTGGACCTTGGGGGTTGTTGCACCGGGGGATTGATCACTCACACAGCATCCTATTGTTGTGCCTTTACAACTATCCTTTGTCTCTAACTTACACAGGAGTCTTTTTAAGGCGACATTTTCATCTACTAGCTTTTGGCATGCCTTTCAGTGATTTGCTTTTAATAAGCTTGTCAAGTTTAGGCACTTCTCCTGACTTAGTTTGTACTTCCAAGAAAGCAAGATTATATTATAGTTTTGCCATTAACTCTGCTGGATCTTTGTCATATGAGTACTTTAACTCATTTAGCGAGTTAATGCGTTCTTCACTTTGGTCTGTGAGTTCAGTGGTTAAATGTTCCTTAAATTCTGTCCTTTACTTTGGATGTTCTGAATAAAAAGAGCCAAAGGTGCATTAATACATCTGAACTATTTGTTGTCTTTGTAGCATCTGGCAAACAACTTTCAATCTGAGAAAGAAACACAGTGAGTTGTCCTGTGCATTCTACTCCTCTTAATTGATGCAATTCCATGACTGGGATATCACGAAGTTTCAAAATATTTTAATAGGTCTCAACAGCTGGTTCATCTTCCTTGCAGTGTATTTTGAAGACAAAGTCCTGAACATAACTTCTGAAAGCATCAACCTCTCGTTCTAATGACTCCATCTTTCCTCTTCGGAACGAACCACTTCTGATTTTTACAGTTTCACTGCGCCCCTAGCTACTTCTTCACCCATGATTCCTCCTATTGCTTTTTCCTGGGAAATCCAGAAATCAACATCTAATAAATCCATTCCAGAAGTTACAAGCAAAATTTACCATCAAGGACTAAGTTACAATAAAAAAAAAAAAAAAATCTAAAGAATTCATACCATTCCCTTTTTTCAATTTTCAATTTTGAATTTTGAGTCGTACTCGCTTGAGGACAACCAGTGGAAAGGTCACCTGGTGACCTGAGGGTTGCTACCCACTTGACCTGAGGTCAGCACCCTCCATCATGCCAAACGTATACTGTACCTGAAAAAAATTTCTGTTAGGCATTTGACTGTGCCCTACAATGGCAACTTGCTACATAAAAAAAAATCACTTAGAGAAATCAAACCAAAAAGATATATGTTACACAAGAAATACTATAAATAATCTAACACTCACTTCCCTGTAAGGAAAAAAAAAATGTTAACTGGGGGAGGGCCAAACTAGTTCACCCTAACTAGCCCATGAAGTAGTGGCCATCTGCATAGTGCTCTCCAGATCACGTGGGCTGATGCCTAGTGGCATCTAAACTGCTGTCCCCACTGGTACTGTATACCTATTAAGACATGTAATAATAGGGGATATGTTGCAGCACGTCAAAAGTCACCCCTCTAGACATGAAAATACATGAAAATAGTCATAGAAACAAATGTAAAGTACTGTGCAAAAGAAATAAAAGTGATTTTATTCACCTTTCACTCGCCACGTGTTCTATCAGATGATGTCCCTCCCAAGGCTAAGGGACAGTAGGGATTTCAGCCCTCACGCCGTAAGTGTTTCACTTGTGGTCAGTGAGAAACGCGGGAAGAGACTGATTGTTGTGGTGGCTGCGTGGCGTGGTGGTGCTACAGTATAGTGTAAACAAAACACAAGGGGATACTGTATCTGTGAATTTTTCTTACCATAAATAGAATTGAGGGTAGTAATTACCAAACACCGTAACTGTGAATTTATCAGATTATGAAGTATTGTATAAGGAGGACTTACTTCGATATAATGGATATCAGTATACTGGATATTGTATATAATGAACAAAATATCTGACCGGACAAACCATCGCTATAACAGATTGTCATCTGTTATAGTGAGGGCGTCATTCCATAACATGCCGTCGCAGGAACTCCACGTGGTATGCCGTGGGAGCAGTGCGGCAGTGGGTATAAAGACCGGACAAACTTCAGGATATGACATCTGTCTGGTATTTCTATTGAATATAAGGGATCCTCAGTTATTACGGATCTTCAGGTATAACAAGACCCCGTATCCTTATATCGTCTGTTATACCGATGGTTTACTGTAGTCCCTACCTTTGTCAATAATTCCCCACAACTAATATTTCCTACTCTAAAAGTAATAATACATTTAATAATTATATGAGTGTGAAGAGTATAAGGATTTTGTAGTGGATCCTCAAAAAAGGGATCTCAATGCATATACTTTACCTGCCATAACCAGTACAGTCACCACCACCACCATCACCATTGTGTGGTAGTGAATATTGAGTGGGTGGAAGTGTGGAAAGAAATTATAGTAGTCAGCTATTAACCCATACAGTGTTGTCCTTTTCAGAAATAGGGATCAAGTTAGATTGCACATTTTTATATTTTTCATTTATGCTATATGATCTAAAGACAACTCTCTTCCTTCACACAAAACTACTACATGCACCTAGATACACATAGCTACTTTCTTCACTCAAGATTTAGAATGGGGAAAAAAAGGTAACTCCTATACCAGCCAGAGTCCCCTTTCCTTTTTCTTTTTAGGGACTGACATGAGTGGACCTTTTTTTTTATCATTTTTTTTTTTGCTGTCCTTTGCTGGTTGTCCTTCTTATAAAAAAAAAAAATCACAAATTGCTTCATATATGTATCATTCCAA
Organism: Portunus trituberculatus; assembly: GCF_017591435.1. Lineage (NCBI taxonomy): Eukaryota > Metazoa > Arthropoda > Malacostraca > Decapoda > Portunidae > Portunus > Portunus trituberculatus. The sequence continues at coordinate 9,850,807 of NC_059267.1, forward strand.
TGTGATGAGCTGAAGTGTGGCTACCATGTGATACTTTTGATTGAATGCTTTCTCTTCTAAGAGCTCATGGTGTCAGACTAAGGAAGGGGAATTTTGTATTTACATTTTTTAATCTTTTATTCTCTACTTTACATACACATTTCACAAGTCTATAATGTGTGTTTTTCACATCACAAATACCTGTAAGTAAAGAACTGTTAGTTTAGCAAAATGGTTGGATGCACATGTAGCAACACCCCACATCTCAAGTGCACCAAAGTATTTATGACCATCTTTTTTTCTTACCTCTCTCCAATACCAGAGTTTTCTGTTTCATTTCATTGATTTGCTATTATAAGCATTAGGAAAAACAAAATAACCCCTAAGTATGGTTCAATTCCAACTGAAGCATTCAACCCATAATAACTACTAGCCAAAAAATATAAGTACTCTATACATAAAGATTCATTCCTGACTTGTCATAAACTTGTATGTTACTGTTACTGACAAATCTTATACAAACAAAATTCAAGGACATAAAAAGGCTGTAAAAGAAAATCATATATATATGTATATATATGTACTAACACTTCCCAAAGAGATGCGTATATGTACACACTAAACACTGTATGGGTTAAAGGTTCCAAGAAAGAAAGGAAAGTTATAATTTCTAAAATAAATTTATTCATATTTCGTACAATGTCACTCTTAATCACTTTGGCCACTAGGTCATATTCACTGAGCTGTCAGGTAGAGGCTCAGCCACACACTGGCTGCTGAGTCACACACCAACCTGAGCATTGCATATTAACACATTCTGTAGACATCATGTTTATTAGGTATAGGTAAAGAATTTGCATCTCTGTACATCTGTGTATCAGGCTGTCATCTCCTGTATGGGGGGCAGGTAGCCAAGACATGATGTCGTGTCTTGTCTTAGCAATAAGATTACAAAGGAGGGATCTCTAGGCCACTCACTCTCTCTACTTTGACTCATAAGGAGTATTGTGGCAGTATTCTTCCTGTCTGACAGTGTCCTTTGCTGCAAGAGGGATTGTGTGAAATATAGTAAACATAAATATATATCTAATTTCTATACAAAATATATCAATATCCCTTAAAACCACCTAATGCTTAAGCTTTTGGGTTTCAAGTCATATTATTAGAATTTATAAATATTTTCATCAGGAACACTTGCATTTTTGGCACTGTTAACCATATCTTTTTCAAAGGATTTGGTTCCACACACAAGTACAAGAGTGGAGTGCAGTGGGCCTCTCTCAAGCTCCTGCTGCACTTCTGCCTTGCTCAGCCTCCTGGCCTCTGCCTTCTCCCTGTACCTCTTGTTGCCCCTCACATCCTTCTCCTCACTGAGGTAGTAACACATGGTGAAATTCCAGTACTGACAAAACTCTGCCAGCTCACTGCGAAGCAGGACATCCGAGAAGGTCTTTGAGGCATAATAGAGCTTAACCGCTGTCTCATCATCTTCATTTTGCACGATGCTCTTAACAATCTGGTACATTGGAGCAATGCCTGTGCCGGCCGCCAACATCATTATACACTTGTAGGTGTTTGGTGCATACAAGAAGTCACCAAAGGGTCCTCGCCAAGGGATGAGATCTCCAACCTTCCAGTCCTTGATGACTTGAGTGACTTTTCCATTAGGGTAAATCTTAATGAGCACCTCAAAGATGCCTCGTTTATCTATGTCTGTGATGGGAGTGTACTGGCGGGTGCACGGCCTTCCATTCTTTGTCTGCTTCACTATTATGTGCTGCCCAACTTTGATCCCCAGTCTCTTGTTATCTGGTATTTTGAAACTGTACAAAAAAGTATCCTTGTTTACCTGATCAATTTTAATGATTTCAAATTTGGTCCACTTATGTGACTCAACAGCATTGCTGGTCTGCTGCTCCTCCTCTAGTGTGCCACTCCTGATGAGGTCACACTGCCGGCGCCAGGCCTTCAGGTCCTGTTCATAGATGTCGTGTACACAGGGGCAGCAGCCAGTGCCACAGCAGTCACTAGGGTGTGGTGCCTGGGGTTTGGGGGGCAAGATGTCTTCTATGTCTGTAGCTGGCTGGCTCATCCTCATTAGATATATAGATCTTCAAAATGTGCACATTATACTGATCACCTTGAGGTTTCTATGCAGCTGTATGAATTATAAGAGAGCTCATGAAAGTGAATTTTGCCTTTCATACTAGACTTATACTCCCAGTTAAGTAGTATTCTGGTATGACTGAATCAGTAAGAGAAGAGATGCACAGACATTTGCTCCTTAATCTTAGTTACATTCTGAGCTACAGTCGTGTGTACGGTACTTTCAAACTTCATTAATCTCAAGATTAAGATACCCATACAGATGGAAAGAAGTGTATCTCTTCCCTTAAGCAGTTCTTCATACTGCAATTTAGAAAGCATGTCATGTCATTCTTCTGAGGAAATCTGCACATCTCTATCACATTTCAATACTTGGTAAGAACACTTGGCCATGATGCACCTCTGACTTGCCATGGCTGACTGTACATTCTGAAATGACAGAAATACATTGTCTCAATTAAATGATAAACAGGAATTATAATGAAAGTGTTATCTTTATAGGGTTGCTGGAAAATCAGAAGTGTTGGGCATTTTGATAGCTTAGTTGTATCATCAGAGTAAAGGTGTAGAATATAGAACAGTCCTAGACCTTGAAAAATATTGTTAATATTTTTCTCAAACTTCATCGTGAAAATGTTCTCAACATTCAAATATGTCTTCTTTAGTCTCCCAGACCAAGACTCCCAAGTTGGTGTGGCAATGATGTTTAGCACACAACAGCTTGCAGCCCTGACACCTACAGGACCAGAGATTAAAGTTAGGGTTAATTCCTTATATTTGGGGATGTCACTGAATACAAACACAAAAAGATATAATGAAGTCCATGCGGAGTGGTTCATCCCTTCTTTGTTAGAGACCAAGGCACTAAGAGAGGGGGTGGAGCGTGAATGTGAAAGCTGTGTATCCCATCTTAGCAACATCCTTTTTGGGAGGGACAGCTTTGTTATATGTAAGTCTGGACAGAGAACAAAAAAAAAAAAAAAAAAAATAAATAATAATAAAAAAAAAAAAAAATCCAAACAGGACAACAGTAGAGAGAAACTGAGATAGCAGACCCAAGATGGATTGGTACATAAAGGGTGGCCTGCAGGCAGTACAGTGCATGCTGTGTTGACATCTAACTTTTTCCTGTTTATCTTCAAAGTGGAAAATTGTTTTTGTATGCAGTGTTGCCTTGGCTGGGCTGCTAAGTTAGCTTCACCTTGAACACTGAGCTACAACCTTAACTAGAGACTAAATTTTGGTAAACTACATCCCATTAATTTTCAAAACTGAATGTTGTTTTCTGGTATATTTAAATGTTTATAATAAATCAAGAAGTATTTGCTTCTCAGCAAAACTTATTTTCTTATTTAAGCTTTTTGTTTTCTTATTTAAGTGGAGAAGGCAATAAGCAATTTCCTGGAAAAATTATCAGATAAATTCAGAAAGTGTCCAAATCTACTGTGAAGTTAGTCTTGTCCTTGAAACATTCTCACACTTTGTAAAGAAAATATCAAACTCAATGAGCAGCATTGCCTGACTCTATCACACCATTGCTGGCCTCTCCCTGACATCCTGACCACCCTGTGCCTCCCTAGTTACACCTTGTGGAGCGCACACTCACTGACTCACAACTGTCATGTCCAGTCACCATTACAGCCCTCACTTTCAGTAATCAGGTTGTTAGTTCTGAGTCATTATGGAGCTTTATAAGGCTAATGGACATTTTCGTTAATAGTGGTGATAGGTAGGTGTTTCCAGCAGGGAATGCCACCTCCAGCCCTGATGGTTTCTTGCAGCTTCCCTTATTTTCTGTTCTTATTTTACTTAAACGGCATTTTTCTTGATGTGTACAGTTTCACATTAAGTATGTATATTCTTTTCAGTAGCATTTTAAAAATTATTGTCATGCACCTGTCATACCATCACACCATTACCTGTCAGAAAATGAGTAATGTTGTAGCACAAAGCAATTCGATTAAGTTAAGAAATGTTAAAAACAGATTAAGCAATAGCAATGCAACAACATAGTGTTGCTTACCAGAAATCATGAATCTATTCTACCAGAGATGTTTGGGTGGAATTATGCAAGTTTCCCTTAATATATACCACCTAACTCAGGGGTTCTCAAAGTGGTCGATTTCGACCCCCAGGGGTTGATCGGAACATCCAAGGGGTTGATGAATAGCCAGGGTGGTCGAAAAGGATTGGTGAATGTTTTCTGCTGGAGTAGAGGGAACCATTTAATCCTCCTATTTGAAATTCTTGATAATAATTAATTAATGATATCAAAAGTGAAAGAAGAAAAGGTATGTTGCACTGAGGATTAATTTACATATACTTGTACACCTTGACATTTTTCTTACTGTGTAAGACAAGGTGTATACCTTTTTATACTTCATAGCTGCTGCTGCTGCTGCTGCTACTACTACTACTACTACTACTACTACTACTACTACTACTACTACTACTACTACTACTACTACTACTACTACTACTCATATTGATTTTGGCATCGGTGTTTTTCCCTTTAATTAAAAGCTAGGGGGTCAATAGAAAATTTGAAACTTCATTGGGGGGTCAATGAGCTAAAAAGTTTGAGAACCCCTGACCTAACCTAACCTGACAAAAATATATACCTTAGGAAAAAAGTTTGGTAAAATTCAAGTTTCTATCCATACTCCCCCACCCCACCTCCCAACAAGCTTGGGGACAGGTGAGAAAGTGGGGAACATGAAATGCGTCGGAAATGCATATTTTTTGCGTGAACGGGGGAGGAAAAGATGGCCATCCTAAACTATACGGAAGATTCACAACAACTTTCATGAGTTCACTAATTTGTAAAAATTCCTTAAATTTGGAGTAAATTTCAGCAAAGCCGCTTACCTAACCTAATGTAACCTAACGATAACCTAACCAAACGTAAACCTTACCTAACCTAAACCTAACCTTACATAACGTAAACCTAGGGAAACTTGTAGTGAAAAATTCCGTAGACGTTTTAAGGGGGATTCCCCGCCCCCCCCTCCCCATTATGCACAAAATATGCATAAACGTAGGGAAACTTTTAGTGTAAATTCCGTAGACTTTTTAAGGGGATTCCCCCCAAACCCATTATGCACAAAATACGCATTTCCGACGCATCTCATGTTCCCGACTCGAAACCTCACATTCCCACCTGTCCCCAAGCTTGTTAGGAGTGCTAGGGGAGAGCATGGGCATAAACTAGAATTATACCAAAAGTTCCCATAACCCTATTTTATGTAAGGAGAAAGGCACTGTTAACAGGATTTTATAAATTTATTTTTACCCTTGACAAATCTTCACACACACACACACACACACACACACACACATAATATAAACCACATTATCTTACCCTTATTTCTCCTCTAAGACTGCCTTCCTCATTCACATGAACAGCCTGGAGGGAGCCTGAAGGTGAAAAGACTGAATGAGAAGCAGCAAACTATTACATACTCAGTGACAATGACAGGAACACTTCGATGACATGAGCCAGTCTTACTCTTTCCTCTCCTTGAAGACTGCCTTTGTTTTCCACATCTAGAGTGAGGAGGATAGCTGAGACATGAAGAAATAACAAAATAAGAAGCAAGAAATGGATGAACTAACTCACCATCACGAATCAAACCCCTAAATTGAGAGATGGATCTTCACCTCGACCTGCCATCCATCCTTCAGCGCTTCGTCTCGCCTAAGTCGCCTTCCTTTTCCTCCTCGCCAGGGTTCGCGTCTGCTGCACAAAGGCACCTCTTGTATTTCATCTCGACGTGAGTGTTATCATTGTAATTTGTGACGGCGTGTGTGTGTGTGTGTGTGTGTGAGTGATTGAATGAGTGTGTTATCTGGGCTGGGATGAGAGAAATCGGAAGTTTAGGATGAGATTGTTTAGTTTGCCCTGGTGATATTGCATTCTCTCTCTCTCTCTCTCTCTCTCTCTCTCTCTCTCTCTCTCTCTCTCTCTCTCTCTCTCTCTCTCTCTCTCTCTCTCTCTCTCTCTCTCTCTCTCTCTTGATTATTATTATTATTATTATTATTATTATTATTATTATTATTATTATTATTATTATTATTATTATTATTATTATTATTATTATTATTATTATTATTATTATTATTTCTAGTATAATAATAATATTAATAACAAAGATAATAATAATAATAATAATAATAATAATAATAATAATATTATTATTATTATTATTATTATTATTATTATTATATGATATAATGATATTTTGCGAACATTTAATTACATATATATATATATATATATATATATATATATATATATATATATATATATATATATATATATATATATATATATATTTATTTATTTATTTATTTATTTATTTATTTATTTATTTTTATTTTTCATGTAAGAAGGGAGAAATGGCCAAGAACACTAAAATCGATCAACAAAAAGTCCCACTTAGATGCCAGTCCCTGAACAGGTCAAAAGAGTCAGCCAAAAGAATGGGAGAAATGTCTTGAAACCTCACTCTTAAATAAATTCAAGTCCTAGATAGATGGAAATACAGAAGCAGGCAGGGAATTCCAGAGTTTACTAGCAATGGCGGACTTATCATTAGGCAACACTAGACGGTTGCTTAGGGCCCCGAGTTTTTGAGTCCCATGAAACTCCGCATACACTTATGGTTAATAGAGGTTTTATTATTTGCATACATTATCTATGTTTTTTTTTTTTTTTATTAAAATCCATTTGCTAAAATGCCAGCAGAAGAATTATCCTTGAAGTGTATCTCGGGTCCCTCTATGGATGTATAAAGAAAACGGTGACCCCTTCAAACATCCAGAATTTCACAATCGGTGCATCCCTAGAATAAAAAGTGGGGAGAGGTCCCCATGCCTACCTTTGCCTAGGACCCCCAAATTCCTAAATCCGCCCCTGAGTAGCTAGTAGTTAACTCCTGCATTAGGGAGGTGGACAGAGTAGGGGGTGAGAGAGAGAAAGAAGAAACTCTTGCAGTGAGGCTGCAGGAGGGGAGGTATGCAGTTCGGAAGATCAGAAGAGCAGTTGGCATGACAATAGAAAATAGCGAAAGAGGCTGAAAACAGTCAGTCAGAGGAGAGAAGTTGATAGAAAAAAAAAATATTACACCCTATCCAAGAGAGTATGTATGAGTGGAAGTCCACCCCCCCCAAAACATGTGAAGAATACACCATACATGGGCGGATTAGGCCCTTATACAGAGTCAATAGTTGGAGTGGGGGGGGAGAAAACTGGAAGAGCTGACTCAGAACGTGTAACTTTATGGAAGCTGTTTTAAAAATAAAGTTATGAGATGTGAAGTTTCCAGTTTAGATTAAAAGTAAAGGACAGACCGATGATACTCAGTGGAGAAGTTGACAGGTGAGTATCACTGAAGAAGTTATCTGGACGGCTGTGTCGAATTGATAGATGTGAATTGAGTTTTTAATCTACTGAGTAATAATACCTAAGTTTTCTCTGTTCTAAGCAGTAATTTTAAAGAGATCAGAAGTCAGGCGTTCTTTTGCGTCTCTGCATGATCTGTTTACTTCCCGAAGGGTTGGTTGTCTCTAAAAAGATTTGGAAAAGTGCATGGTGGTATCATCAGTGTAGGAATGGATAGGACAAGAAGTTTAGCTTAGAAGATCATTGATGAATAATAGAAAGAGAGTGGCTGACAGGACAAAACTCTGAGAAACACCACTACTAATAGATTTACGACAGTGAGGCGTTTTGTGAGGTTGGACGTCTTGAAAGTCATTAGAAGTGACAAGCTTACTTTAATGATTCGTAGACATGATTGATTAGCAAAGATATCGCTCCACTGAATGATAAATGAATAAACCAAGTAAATTGATCAATAAAGTGAACAAACAATATTTAGTTGACAAATAAAGTAATAAAATGAATGAATATAACTTAAATGAAAAATAGAAAACGAATATTAACAAATACAAACAAGCACACAGCTAGATGAGAACAAAAAGATAGATAACAAGATAAAGTAGTTGACAAACGAGGTGATAAAATGAATGAATATAACCTACATGAAAAATAGAAAACGAATTAACAAACACACAACTAAATGACAACAAAAAAGATAGACAAATAAATAAGAATCACGTGAACCTGACTGTAACAATTTCTGTGGCTTTGAAAATCAGTCATCACAGTTCAATTAATGCATTAAACACGAACCACTGACAGAATCTTTAGAAATCACTACCTTCAATATTCACCATCAAACTCTACTGTCTCATAAAGAAAGAAGAAAGAGAGAGAGAGAGAGAGAGAGAGAGAGAGAGAGAGAGAGAGAGAGAGAGAGAGAGAGAGAGAACCGATAGCAACTGCCTTTAGAACACGAACGTCACCTGGACCACTTTACATACCTCATTTTAGTCATTCATCACTCAATTTCTCTTTCCATGTTCATCACCACAGCCTCCACCCTTGTATATTCCTTGGCCTTCACCATACACTGTCTTCCGTGCGCCCATCACCTACACCAGGGGTTCTCAACCTGGGGTACGCGTACCCCCAGGGGTACGTGAGAGGAATTTTTGGGGTACGTGGCGGGTTTCTCAAAATGCTTCAGTTTTAAATAGCAGCAAATTCGTTTGTAGTATACAATGTGTCCTTCACTAGAACCAGGACACGTTAACAACGTTAACAAGGAAACTCTTGGAGTTATATCACTTGAGAGGAAGCTCTCTTGGATTACAGTTGCCACACAACCTTGCAAACCTATAATATTTGCTCCGATTTCTTATTTTATATGTTATTCACACACACAGTGACTTATTTATCACTGTTACTAGTTACAAGTTGCAACTAGCTGCAAGCAACACTAGTTCACTGCCATAATGATCGAAAATTGTCTGATATAGTTCCTTTTTGGTAAATGCATTGCATGTTAGTCACATATAGTGTCTCCCTGTGAGGTACCAGTTCCTATCGACACTACCTCATAGAAACATACTAATATTAATTAAAAATTGTGTCTGCTCCACATATATAACACAATTTAAACTTAATAAACTAAGTCAATAAACCATGCATTTATTGTTACCCTTCCTGACGCTGCATTGTGGGTAAGGGTACGTGATCAATACTGAAAGACTTCGAGGGGTACATCACATTAAAAAGGTTGAGAAGAAGAAGAATTAACCTGTGCAGAAGCGAGGTGAAATGTGTGTTAAGGTTCCGTGCTGTATTTAATTAAGTCTCTAGAAATGAAAGATCTTGGTACACCAGACAATTATGTTTTGCTCTATATTATGATGTCAGTCGTATAAACTCAAGTAACTATAAAGAAATACCATGGTAGAATAAGAACAGAAAAATACTGGTAGGAGTAAAACCCTGGCAAATCAATAGATACATCGTAATACAGTGTTTAGAGACGATTACTCTGTACCGCGAGACGATACTGACTCTCTCCTGCGAACACTGAAATTGTGACAGTTTGGGTCCTCTCCTATTGATATTAATCAAAGTATTGCGATTTATTCACAATAGTAATATATTACACTCCGACGGAACACGGGCCTAATGTGTTTGAGATGTGGCATTTTGTTATAGTACATTTCGCTCTATATAGCGACTGTTTAGGACTAAAAAACTGTAGCTTCAGGTAGATATTCAATAATGTTATCTATCGATTTTCAGTCTTAAAGTAGGGAAAATTACGAATATTGATGCATTTCTTTTATAGTCCTCCTTGCTTCTCGAAAAGGTGCACGAATTTAGAAAAGGTTGAAGAACACTAAACTGTACCCTGAAAAAAAATACAGTAAAAGAGATAAGATAAAATGACCAACATCTCTATTATTACGGAGGCTAATAATAATACCAAGACTAATTAAGTAATTCAGAGATAACGAAACGAACGACGATCACGAGAGCTTCCACGATAACAGTGTGTACGATAAGATTTGATTCCAGATTCCTCGATAGCGCTCCGAGTTTCCAAGATAACAATGGCATTCCAGTTTCCTCGATAGCGATGCAAGTTTCCAAAATGACGATGCCTTTCCATGATAAAGATGCCCTTCCAGTTTCCAAGATAATAATGCGAGTTTCCACGATCAAGATGCAATTCCAGTTTCCACGGGAACGATGCGGGTTTCCACGATGTCGATGCGGTTCCAGTCCTCACGATGCGATTTCAAGACACAATATTGAAGTCCACTTGCCTACACAGGTACTGGGACGAACCCTTTCACCCGTAAGGATCCACCCAACACCCTTGAGTGCGAGTAAAGTGACGCTGCCACCTTCCTGCGCTGCAATTGAAGTCCACTTGCCTACACAGGTGCTGGGATGAACCCTTTCACCCCGTAAGGGTCCATCCCACACCCTTAGGTGCGAGGAGAGTGGCGCTGCCACCTCACTGCGACGCAATTGAAGTTCACTTGCCTACACAGGTACTGGGGCGAACCCTTTCACCCCGTAAGAGTTCACCCCAGACCCGTGAGTGCGAGGAGAGTGACGCTGCCACCTTACTGCGCCTCACACGGGTAGCCATGAGCATAACCCGCCACACTCCACTCCCCAAACACTGTCAGTGAGTCCTTTTCACCCCGTAAAGGACCACTGGTACGGTCAGTGCCTGGCTCATGGCGCACAGCGTGCCCTCGTTCATGGCGAGTTGTTCAGCCCGATGTCATTATAAGCAGAGGTCCTGTACACACCACTCACCACCAGACTCTATGCAAGGAGCCCTTATCACCCTTAAAGGCCCCTCACGGCATCATCTGATGGACGGTAGACACGGCACCCTGCTTAAGGCGACGCCTTGCCTAGTATGAGGCGCTGCAAGTTGACAACAATCAGTGAGCTTGAAGCCGCGAAGGAAAATGAGTCCACGCTAACAATGGGATTCCACGACAGGTTGCGATTCCAGTGTCCACGGTACAGATGTGTTTGTTGAGGATAACGATCCGTTTATCGAGGCTAACGGTGCGGCGATGGCGATGGCGAAACGATCCAAAGTATTATTACCTACACAGGTACTGGGACGAAACTTTTTTACCCAGAAAGGGTCAACCCCAGTCCCGTGGTTATGAGAGCAGTGACGATGCAACCTTGCAATGCCTCACACAGGTCGCCATGAGCAATGACCCGCCACACACCACTCCCCAAACGCTGTCATGAAGTGAGTCCTTTTTACCTAACCTAACCTAACCTAACCTAACCTAACGTAAAGGACCACTGGTACTGTCAGTGCCTGGCTCATGGCGCACAGCGTGCCCTCGTTCATGGCGAGTTGTTCAGCCCGGTGTCATTATAAGCAGAGGTCCCGTACACACCACTCACCATCATATTCTATGCAAGGAGCCCTTATCACCCCTTTAGGGCCCCTCACGGTACCATCCGGTGAGTGGTAGACATTGATCTCTTGCTTATGGCGACCCTTGCCTAGTGTGATGCGCTGCAAGTGGACGACTAGTAGTGAAGCTTGAGGCCACCAAGGAAAAGCAGGACCTGCAGCCAGTTCCCTGCCTTGGGCCCCAGGCCGGACCCGACGGCCACCTCCTTCCCCCCGTGCGGCGCCCAAGGCCGTCACGGCCCTCAAACATCTTTAGGCCGAAAGTTCTCAATCGTCGTTTTAATTTTGATTCGAATATAAAATCGTCGATGGTAAATGAAAAATAGCTTTGGTGTGAAAGTGTGCAAGAGTTAGCTGATTAATGAAACAAGGTGAGGCAGCTTTGCTCCGGAGTATTTAGTGTACTTTGCATGTTGCTGCCTTGAATGTGTACGTGTTTGTAGGTAACTGGATAGAAACAGTAGACCAATGGTAGTTGTGTAGCTATTGGGGAACTTTTGAAAATTAGTTAAGCTTCTGGATAGAGTGGATGAGTGCACACAGGTTTGCGTGTCTTATACATAAACTGCCACTTGTAAACATAAATTTTTCTATTTCATGCTCTTAGAAAAAAGCAAACTTAGTTTTCTTTATTTCCCTGATCACAATGACGTGTAAATATCAATGTTCCAATCATAAGGAAACACTAGGAGAGGACCCAAACTCCCGTTGAAGTTGCCAGATTCAACAGATATCGTAATATTTCATAGAAAAGATGGTCAACTGCATATCGTATATTTTTGGATATTCTTTTGTCACATAAGGAGATATCAAGATAGGTAAAGTATTTCTAAACATGTATCTACGACAAAAAACGCTATAATAGTAGAGTTAGGTTATAACTATGCATTGTGTTTTTTATATACCATCTTGCTCTATTCCTGGAACAAAGATTACTTCTTCCTCAATTGATAGCTCGAAGTTAGTTTGATATTTTCTTTCCTTCTAGGTTAGTAAGTAGACTACAAGACACCATGAACCTATGAAGCCCCGTAAATGAGATTATTTTCATAACTTAGAAATCAAAGTCTGATAATGAGATTGTCTATTGCCAACCAAACCGTTCTGCATAGACGTCTTCAGCGTCATAGAGACCTAATGATGTTAGCTCATGGACAGTGGCCATCCTGACAGCGCGAAACCACAGGGGGTTCATAAGAAGATTTCCAGGGGTACTTAGATGGCTGATCTAATAAAATCCTTTGCAGTGCCATTGCATATTGAGTTCCATGTTCCATGTAACAATACTGGGGGTACTGGTAGATGGTCTTATAACTCAGGGGGTTCTTAACGATAAAAAGGTTGAGAACCCCTGACCTACACCCTTTGCTTCAGCGCATCCACAAACCTTCTGTGATCCTTTACACGCATTTCCTCTTTGTATCTTCGGTGACAATTGGTTCGTCGTTGGATTAATAATGGAAAGGAGAGGCGGAAGGGGCGAGCGAGGATTAGTCAACAAAAAGATTCAACAGAGAGAGAGAGAGAGAGAGAGAGAGAGAGAGAGAGAGAGAGAGAGAGAGAGAGAGAGAGAGACTGTCATCCTCTCATCCTCCCCATGTTTCAGTTCGCAGTGGGACAAGATAAGACCACATTTTTTTCCCGTCGTATCAAAAGCAATTTTTCTACGTGTGTGTGTGTGTGTGTGTGTGTGTGTGTGTGTGTGTGTGTGTGTGTGTGTGTGTGTGTGTGTGTGCTCAGTGTGAGGCTTGAAAAGAAAGCTGCATGACTAATAGAAACACAAAGAATAGAGTTAATCTTTTGCAGCGCCGTGGTGAAGTAAAACAGCAAGACTATCCAACTTTTGTCACTGTGAGAGGGAAGCGTATGTGACTCCGGGCTTTTTCTTTTTTTTTTTTTTTTTTTTTTTTGTCTTACTCAGAAAGGAAAGCGTGAAAGTTGATGTTCTTTCTTTTTCTTTCTTTTTTTTCATGTTTTATTTCATGTGTGGTGGATAAACCTGTTACTCCTGTTGGGTGACGAGAATTGTAGCCGTGGTTTGTGTTTTGTTGTGGAGAGAGAGAGAGAGAGAGAGAGAGAGAGAGAGAGAGAGAGAGAGAGAGAGAGAGGGACTAGCGATGAACATTAACAAAACAAGTCAATCTAACACATTTCCCTTAAGTGTTCCTTGTTTCCGTTGAGTCAGTCTGAAGTTGCATTGTTGTTTCCACTTGGTGCTGAAACTGTTGTGACTGTTTTATTTTATTACCTTATTTCATTTTGTTTTTTCCTTTCGGTGTTATCGATAGATTTCTGGCATTGTCTCAAAGCATAATTAATGCTTTTATAATAATAATAATAATAATAATAATAATAATAATAATAATAATAATAGTAGTAGTAGTAATTATTGTTGTTGTCGTTGTTGTTGTTGTTGTTGTTGTTAGGAGCAGAGACACCTATCGTTGATTTGGTTCGTATGTAACGAAAATGATTGAAACATTGACACTCCATATTGCTAAAAAAAAAAAAAAAAAAATGTATTTATTGATTATGTTAAAATAATCAATTGTAGTTCTGGACCTTTATATGTTAAGGAGTGTAGTGGTAGAAAGGTGCCGTTAGCTCACCGATAGTGTGATGCGTATAATTGATTCCCTTTACAACCTTTTCCTCAGTTTGAGATGTAGAAGGACGTGTAAACACAATGTCACAAACTGTGCCAGCTGGTACGCCCTGGAGCACAAGGCACGTGAGAA